>NC_039290.1:9747199-9775526 GCF_003368295.1 Carassius auratus
AGAAGCAGGCTAGTCACTTGCTAATTATGCTAACAACATGCTAGTTACTTGCTAATCATGCTAGTAACTTGCCAATCACGATAGAAACAGGCTAGTCACTAGTTAACTATGCAAAAATATGCTAGCAACATGCTAATAATGCTAGCAACATGCTAGAAACTTGCTAATCATACTAGCAACATGCTAGTCACTTGTTTATCATGCTTAGTAACATGCTAGTAACATACTCCAATACATGTTAATCCTGCTAAAAACATGCTATCAACATTTATCTAATCTTTATACCTTTTCAAACTTCAGGCTCTTACAACTGTTTCAAACTTCCATGCTAGGCTTCCTCAAGCTAACCTAAAGTGTCTTGACAAACCTTTTTATCTAGTTACTTTTATTATTGTTACTGAATAAAATATTAAATAAACGAAGAATTGTGACTTGTATAATATTTCACTGTAAAATAAAAGAAACTGAAATGATAAAAGTACAACTGTAAAATGACAATAATTTGTAAGTTTTAATATGTAAAAAAAATCCAAAAATGTTTATCTGAGGAGTTGCGTTATGTGATTCGTCATCAACTCTAGAAGTCCATGCCAAGTCTCAAGTGAGTTACACAAACAAACGTGTGTGTGTGTGTGTGTGTGTGTGTGCGTGTGTGTGTGTGTGTGCGTGTGTGTGTGTGTGTCAGACCCATCGGAGTTCCACCCTGACGATCAGTGTCTGGTTCAGATGTTGAAGGGTTTGTGTTTGAAGCATCTGGGCCGACTGCTGCAGGCTGAGCTCTGCTTCACACAGGTGCTGAGCAGGTAAACACTTTTTTAAAGTCACTGTAAGTCAGTGGAGTGTTTTGTTGCTGTGTTGTGAATCAGCTGGAGGTTTGATGATGACTGTGTGTGTGTTCACAGTGAGAAGCACCACCGGTCATGATCACTATCTGATCCCCTTCACTCTCTATGAGCTGGGCTTACTCTACAAGCAGCAGGGCGATTACATCAAAGCCACGCGCTACATCGAGGACGCCAAGTGAGTTCACTTTCACAGTAGATTAAATGACATCAGATCCCCTAAATAACACAACACTTCCTTTAGTCTATGGTGCTGCACACAATGTTACAATTGAGTGAAGTGAAATATAAAAGGAGTTTGAGTTACTGCCTTCTTGATACTTGAAATCCAAGTTTTGATCACTTTTACTGTGTCAGTTTGAACTTGACACATGGGAAAATATTAGCTAAAAATATGGATTTTGTTACAGCAGTAACTCTAGTATTTATTTGTAAAGTCTGTTTTAATGCAACCTCTGTAACGGCTAAGAAATAGTGCAGAAAATTGGGCTGATGGTGCAATATGGCTCAGTGTGCATTGTCTCACATGCCATGTTTAAGGGTCCAAAAAAAAAGATTGGTTAAGTAAAAAGTGCTTAAAATTTGAATGTCGTTAGAGCAGTAACTCTAGTATAAAGGCATTATGTCTTCTTTAGTGCCTCCTTTGAAGCGGCTGAGAAACAGAACCATGAATTGGGCTGATGGCGTGTGTATGAATGCATGAATAGGGCAGTGTGTATTGTCCCACATGCCAAGTTCAAGGATCCCAAAAACAACATTGGTGCAGCAAACACTGTTCAAAATTGGGATTTTGTTACAGCAGTAACTCTAGTATTAATTTGTCAAATCTGTTTTTATGCATCCTCCATAATGGCTGAGAAATAGTGCAGCAAATTGGGCTGATGGCGCAATACAGCAGTGTGCATTGTCCCACATGCCAAGTTCAAGGATCCATAAAGAAAGATTGGTGAAGCATACAGTGTTCAAAATTGGAATTTAGGTAGAGCAGTAACTCTAATAGCAAGACCTAAAATAATCTTTAACACATTCTCTTAAGTGGCTGAGAAATAGCATCACAAATTGGGCTGATGGTGCGATATGGCTCAGTGTGCATTGTCCCCACATGCCAAATTCAAAGGCCAAAAGAAATGTAGTAAAATGTTCAAAATTTGTATTTCACTAGATTATTACATTCCTTATTAAACCACTTAGTCAGATTTAACACATAAGTACAGTTGGTGGAGAAATTAATTTCTTCTTTCAATTTTAACAGCGCATATTGCGAGAAGCATCGGAGGGCTTATGAAAATGCCTTGTTATTTAAAGAAGAGGTTCATTTTTGGTCATATTGACCTCCTCTGAGTAGTTTAAACAACTGCTCGAAAACCATATTTTAAGTAACACTTGATGAGTCTGACTGTGTTTGTGTGTTCGTAGGTTGAATTATAAGGACTATTCAATGGAGTCTCGTCTTCATTTCCGCATCCACGCGGCTCTCAGCAGTCTGAAGGGTTCTCCGACAAACTCTCCGTGATGAGCAGACGATCAGCGCTGACGTCCGAAGAACACAAGCACATCACGACCGTCACCGAAGCACCAAAGCTAGTGTACCTCGAACCGGAAGATTTGAACTCTCATTTGTCCTCGTAGTTTAAATAAAGTCTTACGTTTGTTCAGCCAATCAGACGGCTGAAGAAAGTCGCTGGCGTCCAATCAGAAAACAGCTGCTGTAATGAATGTATCGTTATATTTTAAAGACCAAATATGTTTGTCTGCCTGTGTGTCTTACATTGTTTGTGTGTTTCTGCACAGCTGTAGACGTCGAGTGTCTTTGTACATGTATCGTTCACATTAATTACAGTCTTATAAGATTATTAAGCTGATTACAAGTTTAGACGCTTCAAGCAATTCAAAAAATTCATATTCATTTGAAAGCAATAATAATCAGCCAACAATCACGCTGAGAGGAAACATTTTATTTTCTAGAAATGGTTTTTTTTGCTCTCTTTGAACTGTAAGTATAAACGTTTATTTTGAATGCTTTAAATGTAGCAGGTGGGACTGTTTTTATTTTATTTTGCATGTTCTAGTTTTAATGTATAAAAGCAAATATGTATTACAATAATCAAATACAGTTGATACTATTTTGGAAACATTTTATTTTTTTCTTTAAATCTCAAGTGCACTGAAAAAAAAAGAAATATTTTTTTCCCCACGTTTTTGTCCTTTTATATATGGAAAATGACAAAAATACTGGAAAAAAAATAGTTTATGCATTATGTACATAATAACAAGCAGGTTTCTGCTTTAAGAGTGTTGCCTGATTATGTTAAATGATTATGTGCTTCTGAATATGAATTCTCATTAAACAAGCTCTTGTCAAGTGTGCAATGAAAAAACACCTTAAAACACTTACTGTATGAGCTTGTTTTCAGAGAATGAATAATTATAATAGACTTCTATAATGTGTATATAAAGATAAGTGCACGGTTTCTTCTGAACTGGGATGCTCTCGACTGTTTCTTCAGGTCATCGGTGTAATCTAGTTCTGACCTGTATGCAAACCTCTCTTTATAACGATAGACTGTGTGTCACGCCTGGTTATTAATGTGTGTGTGTGTGTGTGTGTGTGAGGGTTCTGCTGTTTGGACAGATGGGTTGAGTTCAGAAGTTTGTTGCTCTTTGGGTTTTATTTACACTTGGGTCAGAATACTTGGCCACACGACACTTATTCGCTCTTTCCAGTTGTGTTTTGTCTGATCAGTGTTTTATTCCACTGTCATCTGTTTCAGAAGTATTCCTCTTTCATTCCTGTTTTATTTTTTTTTTCTTTACACCAATAAAATACTGAGAAGAACTTGATATTGTTATTACAAACAAGTGTTGCAGGTTTTATTTACTGTCTGAAAAAATCTGTGACTTGTTCTCAAGTGTATGTTTGGCAGATTTACATGTGAAATAAACCTTTAGTTGACATGTTATTGTCAGGATGTGATTATGGAAGAACTGAAACCCAACGTGAAAACAGATTTTCTTAAAATTCAAAAACACTTTTTCCTCTCCTAAAAATATAAAAAAATAAACAGTTTTTATAGAGGATAAACAGTTTGAGGAAAGAAAAATAATTTTTAGGACTTTGGCTCTGAAAAGATCTGAAGCACTTTTTTTTTGTAAATCTGGAAAAATATTGGGGGAACAAATTGGAGAAAGAAAAAGTTGCTAAAAGAGAAAAACGTTTTTGACGCCAAAATTTTTTAATAAATTGACAGAAAAAAAATAGAACAATTCGTAAGAACACTGTTCCCTTTATTTTTTATTTTTTTTATTATTATTCTTTTTTTTTTTCTTTTTTTTTGCAGTATATAGATATATCATGTCCTGGTTTAGGGTTTATTTAAGTAGGTCCTAAAAATGAGTAAAAATCATATAATTATTATAAAATATACTTTAAAAATGTAACAAAAAAACTAAAATTGGGTTATGTTTTGCAAAATCAAATGAATTGAAAATCACCATTGTTATTCTATTTGCATTATTTCCATCTTAGCTGTTGGAAACATTTAAAGGTATTAATTTATCACATATAATAATAATAATTTGAAGATGGCACCATTGAATCTCGGGTAACAGTAACTTCATATTCCTGTCTCTGCTTATGATCTGTTTATGTGTGTCCTGTGCTATCCGCTCAGTCCAGAAGTATTGGTTTAGTTTGAGACTGAGATTGAAATGCAGGTTAATGATTAAACAAACTCAATGCGTGTTTATTTAGTGTCCTGTTTCTGCTCAGTGTTTCGCTCGCATTGTAATGAAACGGCAGAATACTTGCACACAGTTCTTCTGTCACGACCGGTGGCTTGAATTGAGAAATACTGCTGCATTTCATGTACAAATAACATCCTTGTGCAATTCATGAACGTTCCTCATTTAACATTTGCAGACAAGATATCACACTAACTACTGATAATAAATACAGAGCGAATAGACTGATATCTGTACACTGTAAAATTGTTAGTCTAAAAAACATAGATATATATATGGGGAGAAATATATTCAATAAAACAATATATGTAAGTTTGGTAACACTTTACAATAAGGTTTTCATTAGTTAATGTATTAACATGAACGAACAGTGCATTTATTACAGTCGACTGTATGAAAATGCAGTTGCTCATTGTTAGTTCATGTTAATTCACACTGTATTAACTAATACTTGCAAGCACTTTTGATTTTAATAATGCATAAATGTTAAATTGACATTAAGATTAATAAACGCTGTGTTCATTCGTAGTTCATGTTAACTAAAGATCCTTATTGTTAAGTGCTACTGTATATTTTTCAATTGTAAACAATAATAATAATAGTAGAATTAAATCAAAGGGATTGTTAAAGTTTGGGGTTAATAACACTGGGTTTTTTGTCTTTGAAAGAAAATAATTTTATTTATCAAGGATGCATTTAATTGATCAAAAGTGCCAGTAAAGACATGCATAATTAAAAAAAAAACTCAAATAAATGCTGTTCTGTTCATCTGTGAATCCTTAAAAATTAAATGCATCACAGTTTCCACAGAAATATTGAGCAGCACAACTGTGTTCAACATTGCTAATAATCAGAAATGTTTCTTGAGCAGTAAATCATCATATTATTTTGATTTCTGAAGATCATGTGACACTGAAGACTGGAGGAATGATGCTGAAAATACAGCGGAGCATCACAGAAATACATTACACTTTAACACAGATTCACACAGAAAACAGATGATTTACATTAGAATAATATTTCACAATTTTTACTGTACTTCTAATCAAATAAATGCAGCCTTAGTGAGCCGAAGAGAGTCTTTCATAAACATAAATCTTACAAACCCCTAACTCTATAAATATATATATAGGATTTTGGACATTTATACATGATTAAAGTGTCAATAAACCAAGAGTTGTGACCTTTCCGGACCGAAGCTCTCGTTTCTCCTCCCACTGGGGTTTTCTCCTCCTTCTCTGATTCATTAATCATTGCTCGTCTGAATGTGTGTGTGATGGAGGTGTTTGGGTGAACTGAGCCGACAGGACAAAGATCAGAAACACACACCGAGAGAAAGAAAGATCTGCAGGAATCATGAAGGTCCTCAGTGTTTTCTTCTTCATGTATCTTCTGCTCCAGACCACCGTGAGTTTCTGCTTCCTTCATCTGATCACATAACATTAATCACTGATGAACTCATCTGTTGAAAGATAAAAACTGTCTTGGAAACCTGCATGAAAACAGTCATTATTTGTGATAAATCTACTGGCGCTAATAGAGCACCAAAGACACACTTCTAATAAAATTGCTAAAAATGTTTTTATATGACAGAACTCATTCAGCGTTAGTTTTGTTTTCAGGGTGGGACCTTTAGTTTGTTAAGTCCTCTGTTGCATCAACCTGTAGCTGAATTATTGCAAAATGTTGTATTTGGCAACTCTGATGAAATTTGGCTCACCTTCTCATCTTCACACTTCATCTGCTTTGATTGTGACGTATTTCCAAACTACTGTTTGTTTTAGCGGATGAATGAATCGCACATTGTTGTTTTTATCTCAGCAGCTTGATGTCTTCCGTCACAATGTTAATTTTCAGAAGAAATACTAAAAATATATATAATAAAGCATTATTCTTTTGATTGATGGAGTTACATTTACATTCATATTATTAAACCTCGGGTGTATCGACCGACAAAGTAAATAAATAAATAAAAAGGTTTGGAAATTTTAAAGATCACTACTTTACTGGATTGATACGAAACTCATTGACATTTATGGCAGTAGCTATGTAACCACAAAAAAAAAAAAAATAAATAAATAAATAAAAAAAAAAAAATTGTGAAAAAAAAAAAAATTGATTCCACAAAAAATTAAATAAAATATAAATAATAATAATAATAATAATAAACAAAATTGTGGATTTAATTCCACAAAAATAAATAAATAAATACAAATTTTGGATTTGATGAAAAAAAAAAAAAAAAAGTTTGTGGTCAAAAATGACCACCATTGGAAATAAATGGGAAATATACAAAAATACAGATCCTTTTTTTGTGTGTGTAGAAATCTGCAATTCATTCACGGTGCAGAAAAATTATCTAAAATATAAAAATCTATAAAACATCATGAGTGCAAAAGAGATTGATTAACCTCTGATAATGTTTTTTTTTTCTTTCTTTTTTTTTAAGTTTATGTGAAAAAAATATTTATTTTGTGTTCAGGTTTGACTGTAGTAAAATTAATGGAAAAACGGACAAAAAAATCTAAACCATTACAAAACGTTGTCTAAATATAAATCCAAATCCACAAAAAAAAAAAAAAGATCTCTAAAACAGGATTTGTAAGCCTTTTCTATAGCGCTCTATAAGAACCTAGTGGCTAAAGCACAGAATTGCAGATGTTTTTATTGTATTACTGGCACCAGATGGCACTAATCTGCCTTCAAAATTAAGGATTAAAAGCTCTCTATTTTAACATTGAATACTGCTTTAACTGAAAATATGCACATTTTAGAATTTGTTATTTTATTATTTTCAGTGGTTAAAATGTATTATAGTTATTGCACAAATATGAATTAGTATGATTAAATAATCTACAACAAAAAGAAATATAAACATATTACATTGATTTTCCTGGAAATAAAAAAAAAAGTTAAATTTCAGGTGTCTGGTCACGTTTGACCACGAACAACACAAGTGTGACTCCCAAATGAACAACACCAGAGGGTTAATAGACACTTTTATCCAAAGTGATTTACAAATGAGAAACAAAAGCAATTTAGCAAGAGAACAATAATCATAATATGCAACAGCAAGCTTTCTTTAGACAACTAAATTAGGAACATTATCATTATTATTATTATTCAGGGTTTCTGCAAGTTAATTAAATTAATTCATTAGTTTTCCCACATTTACTTCCAAAGACTGATTATACAATTTCCAACCAATCTCCATTAATTTTAATTTTCACAAAATTTGAAAAAAATTGAAAAACACCTTTTTAAAACAACTTTTAATGTTTCTTCTGTTCAAAAATAACTGCAAAAAGTGTGGTTCTTCACCACTGTTTTTTTTTTTTTTTTTTTTACAGTAAAAATGTTAAACGATTGAATTAACTTTAATCAAGATGCAGAAATAACATAGTAGCAGTTTTTTTATTTTATTTTCAAATAATAAGAAAAATATCTGCCAATGAGTTCAGAAAAATTTGCTTAAAAGGAAAAAATATTCCTGTTTGACAGAAGTTTGCTCTGGTTTTAAGCTTAAACTGAAAATAAAATTTCAAATCTTTATTCTCGCATCTCCAGTAAATGTATAGTCACTTAAGGATGTTTAGATGTTTTTACTGAGAAAAAAAAAAAGAAAAAAAAAACGAGACAAAAATACAGGAAGATATTCGTTTTTTCCAGTACATGCAGAATTTGATTGCCACAACTTCTCATTCATTCCCACTTAGGACCTTAATTTGTGGAAAGATGAATTAAGACTTGAACTGTTGTAGTTTCCATTTTCTTAAAGTTTATTTCATCTGATTAGAGTTTGGAGGAGGAACAAGAGTCTTGGTCACAAACAAATCCAACGGAAAAAACAGATACAGACTTGATGCAAAAACAAGAGTTGGGAAACCAAAGTGGGAAAACAGAACCAGACTTGGATCAGAAAACTGAAGAAAATGGACCATTAAACTCTGAACCAATAGCAAACCAAACAGAATCAGATGTTGTACCATCGGCATCTCCAGAACCCAAAACTTTTCCAAAACCAAAAGAATCCAAGCGTGACTCTGAGTCCCAATCTGATTCAAATCCCAAAGTTCCAAAAGAACGTGATGAGGATTTCTTGGGTGCAGCCCAATGTCTGAATCAGAAATACACATGGCAGTCTTGCTCTAAAGTGTTTTGTCCTCCATGGAGGCGATGCATCGAAGGACAGTGTGTCTGTAAGATGCCGTACAAATGTCCACGGCAGCAGAACACCTGTACTCAGGAAGGACCCGTGTATTACTCCATGTGTCAGGCCAACGCCATCTCCTGCAGAACCAAGACGCCCATTTTCTCACACTTCAGCCCATCCTGCAAAGGTGAACTCAAAATATTACCTAATCAATAACAGACCGTTTTTCCAGAGTAAGTCTTTATGTTGCTATATGTTTCTTTGGAATTTAACAGAAGTTATTGATGTGTCTTTATAAGTCCTACATTGGCATCTAGGTGCATTTATGGAAACCTAGATGCTCCAGGTCGAAATTACTCTGATTGGATTCAACACAATTCACCAAAAATTACACTAACATTAATACTTTCCCCACATCTTTATCCCAATTTTTTAAAATTTATTCAACAACTATTTTTAATTGTTTTTCACAAAATGTGAAATTATTAACCGTATTTTATTTTATTTTTATATGTATTTATTTATTTGTAGTACTTTGCAGAAGCGCAAACAGTGAGTAAGGCAACGCTAAGATCATTGGGTTCGATTCCCAGCAAAACTGACAAACATCAACATTCAACGCAGCGTGCATTTCTTCAAACACAAATGTCAAGCAACTGCATGTAAATATAAATAATCAGACAACAGTTGAAAAAAGAATGAGATAAAACTTATTTTAAGTCTGTGCAGTTATCGTTAACCATTAATTCTGCAGGTCAAAATGACTTGCTAAAATCACTTTCGGGAATACAAATATTGTATGCATATTACAACATTTCAAAATGCAAAAACTTTGCAGGCCAGATGAGAAACAATCATGAAATTTCAAGAAAAACAAATCCTAGCTTAACCAGCATTTCCAACAACTCAAAAAGGTGTTCGGGTCAAAATTGACCCGGAATATAATACAATGATTAAGAGTGTCAGATGATTTGGTGTGGAATTAGAAAGTATTCAACTTTTACGTACATTTTTGTGTCCAGCGACAGACAAGGTGTATGTAACTGTGAGTGTCTCTGACTCTAAGAACGTGGTCGAGATAAACACACATTTGGGGAAAATGCTGGTATGTGGCAAAGGCTGGAATATGGCTGCAGCAAATGTGGTTTGTCGAAACCCTCTGAAAGTCGAAAGGTAAACACACCTGCACACAAGACATCCCTTTCTCTCGACTCAGCACTAATTGCTCATCTTGTTCTGTCTGTCTCTCAGAGGAGCAGAGAAGGCGGATACTATCGAATATAAATCTCTTAACAAAGATATTCAATGGCCACGTGAGTGTATGAAGGTTCGCTGCATGGGATATGAGCTCTCATTGGCTGAGTGTAGGATCCATAATCCAGAGGAAATCACAGAAGGCACTACGGTGGCCGTCGCAAAGTGCTATGAGGAACCTCAAGGTGCTGTTTCCTCTCGGATGTCATCACCATGTTAATGTTTAATAATGATAATCTGTTGTTTTGACACTTCTCTCACTCTCACTGATGGGTTTTCTCTGAGTAGCCGACTGTAAGAAGTTCATGTGTGCGAACGGGAAGTGTTTATCCAGTGGAAAACCCTGCAATGGTGTTGATGACTGTGGAGACAACAGTGACGAGATGTGCTGCCAAAGTGAGTCTGACATCATCATTCCTCTTCCTGTTTACTGTATTGAACCCATGACTTTGGTGATGCTGGAGTGAAGTGCACTGTTAATCCTGATTGTACTGTTTCTGCTGTGTGAAGAATGTCGAGGCCAGAGTTTCCTCTGTAAATCGGGTGTCTGTATTCCCCGTTCTGCCATCAAAGATGGAATCAGGGACTGTCTGGGAGGAGATGATGAACACACCGGTCAGTGAACTCTTCTGAGATCTCATTACTGTTCAGTTTAGGATTCAGTTTCTGAATGCAGAAACAGCTTATCTTTTCCTTTAACTTTTAACTTTTTAACTTTTTGCAAAAACAAAAAAATAAACAAATTCTGTTTTCTTCACACAATCTTGTTACAATTTTATTACTTCCTGTTTTACAGCTCTGCAATCAAATCTCATCTGAATAGATTTGTCTGTGATCTAGATACTTTTCCCCCCACAATCTTTCTATTTGTCTGATGGTCCTTCATTACGAATTTAGAACCTTTTGCCAATTTTATTAGAACAAATTTTGGTGCAACTGTAAGGTTTGATTGCTGCTGGAAAACCAAAGAAAGAGAGAATGACAGGATGACAGGAAAGAATGAAAAAGAATGAGAAAGAGAGAGCAAAAGAAAGAATTGTTAATTTTGTTTCCTAGAGAACAAATGAACCAAAGAACAAACGAACTAGAGACAGAAAGAACAAGAATAAGAGAATAAGGAAGAACAATATTGAAAGAAAGAAACAACAGAGGACAAAAGAAAGAACAAGAAAAAGAAAGTGCAGAAAGAAAGTACGAGGTTGAAAGAATAAGACTGAATGGATTAATAAAGATGAATAAACAAGAAGGAAAAACTACTTAACAATAACAAAAAAAGAATGTCAATTTTTGAGTCCAGCGATAATAATTGTTAATAGCATTTTTGTTACACAGTTAGTTTTGATACACTTTTTCTGCCCTTCTCTTTGTGTTTCAGAAGAAGAAGTAACAAAACCAAAAAAAAAAGAAGAATTGTTTTCCGATCCAATGTCAGGTAAGAAAAACGTCACAGCTAATGTCTGTCACTTCAGCAAACAAATCTCTGGAGGATCCCCTTCTAGATCTGGTCAAAGTTTAAAGTTTAGTAATTTTAGTTTTGAGTCATACAGCTGAATCAACATCCATCATGTTGTTCCAGAGATCAAAACCATCCGCTCGACTGCAGAGGACCAGCTGCAGTGCGGCATTCCCAATAAGGAGTATGTGTACAAACAGGAGGACGATAAGACTTCCCATTCGCGCAAGAAACGCTTAGTAGGAGGGGAAGAGGCTTTACCGGTCAGTCTTGAGAAATACAAAACTTCAGAAACACAGAAAAGTTGATACATGATGATATATATATCGCTATGATGAGATAAAGTGTCTGTTATTGATTCTGAATGTGTATATCGTAGAATGTAACTAAATAATTGCGCGACGCAGAACTGATTAAATGTTTTCGACGCGTTGAGTGATAAAGAAATATAAACTAATTTAAAAAAGCACGGACGAACATGTGCATGTCAATTCGCCCTCAATGACGCATTTAAATCTTTTTTGCGTCTTTTTGCGCTTGAACGGTCCAAATGCCAGTCTTGGCAGGTTTTTACGTAATGTACACACATCCTTAAAGTTATAAATACAGGTGTATTAAGAAAACAAAAGTTAAAATCACTCTTTGCTCTTTACTGACTAACTTTAGTAGCTATAATAAAGATCAACGCATATTTCATTCACACAGATAAAACTTTCCAGTTTTATTTTACATTTGACTATTAAATTTCTGTAGTGTTATATACCTGCTTTTTGAGAGACGTTTGATTTTATTTGTCCTTGTTTTCTTTTAATAGCTTCCACTTTTTCACTAGCTCTATAGCATCGTTGTTGGCTAAGTGGATTTACGTGTTATAAAGTTAACAAACGTTATCTTGAGCAATAATGTTCGAAGTGGATGTCAAATGTCAGTAGACCTGGATGATTTTAAAATGACTGGTTTATTCATAAATTCTCACGTCCACTGTGGAAATAAATAATGAATATTATTCTTATATTTTAAATGTCCACTTGTTTTGAACTTTACAAGAAATTGAATGCCAACCAGTAAGGAATGACCTCTGCGTGTGACTTATGTAGACCCAGATACAGTGGCAGGTGGCCATTCAGGATGAAGGTTCGATCCACTGCGGAGGGGCGTATTTGGGCGGCTGCTGGGTTTTGACCGCCGCCCACTGTGTCAGGTACAACCAATCACCACACGTTTTGATCAACCTGTACTGAACCCCTACTGAAACACAATAGTACATTTGTGTGTCTCTAGGCCTAAACCGAGGTCCTTCCGAATCAAGTTCTCTCTCTGGATGAAGCATCGTAAGCAGTCGACAACGGACAGCATCCCAGTAAAGAACATCATCATCCATCATAAATATAACCCTCAAACCTACGAGAACGACATCGCTTTGGTGCAGCTGGAGGAGCTGAATCTTTCAGACAAGTGCATGCAGGACAATCCCGCGGTCCGAGCCGTCTGCGTGCCCTGGTCAACCCAACAGTTCCAGCCCAATGACACCTGCACCATCTCCGGCTGGGGCCGCGACAGAGGTTCGGCTCTACAATTACGCACAAAATCTTCTAGCTCTGGTTTGCATTCATAAGTTTGTGTCTGGTTAGAGAGAGAGAGAGAGAAACTGAAAAATAAAGAGTTGCATTCATGTGGAAGTCATAAATATTGCATAAAAAATAAGAATGCACCATGCATTTATGTAAAAGCATGATGAATTAAAACATTCTAAAACTAGCTCAAAATATGAAATATATCTGAAATCCTCCAACTGGATGGAATCATACACTCTTTAAAAAAATGCTGGGTTGTTTCAACCCAACTTTGGGTCAAATATGGACTAACTCAACTTTTGGTTTAAAAATGTAACTTAAAAATTTAACCCCATTGTTGGGTTAAGCCAAATTTGACCCAAAGTTGGGTTGAAACAATCCAGCATTTATTAAGAATGTAGTCTGAGACTAAAGAAAAATCTGATTATGATGCATTCATCAGCTTTCGTCAACCGATGCAGACTTCAAATCTGGGCAAAATTTGTGTCATGTTTCCAACTGCATTCAATTGTCAAGTTCCTAATATTGGTGTTTTATTGTTGTGTTGTGTTAACCTGTCTTATATTGAGTTTTTTAATTCTAAAGGTGGTAAAATTGAGGTTTTCTTTTCTCTCAATCTGTCTGTTTGAAGAGGGGATATCAGCCGCGATTCTAAAATGGGCAAATGTGACGATTATCAGCGACTGCCAGAGTTATTACAAGGACCGTTTCCTTCCTGGAATGGAGTGTGCAGGTGTGTGTTTGTGTGTGTGTGTGTGTGTGTGTGTACGTGTGTGAAAGTTGTAATTCTGAATTTGTAATTGCAAGTTTTTAAGCTTGCTTGATGATGCTGAAATTATCATGAGTAACTTGTCCTGAGTGTATCTTCGTTCACCTGTTCCTGTGCCGTCATTGGTTGTTTTCTGTGTCAGGTGACCTGGAGGGGAAGGTGGACTCGTGTCAGGGTGACTCTGGAGGGCCGCTGGTGTGCACAGACGCATCTGGTTTGTCGTACGTGTGGGGAATAGTGAGCTGGGGTGATAAATGTGGCGAACCCAATCATCCTGGCGTTTACACTAAAGTGGCGCACTATTTCGACTGGATCCGCTTCAACACAGGCTGGCCGGCCGTTACCAAATTTAACCAGTGAAATGAAGCAACAGACCAGTTCAAACTTGCTGATTGATGTTACTTTATGTGCTATTTGTATGTTGCTATTAAAATGCTGATTATCAAGCAATTTAAAAGCTTAGTCCAGTCTCTTTTTTGGTTTCAAAGTGTTTTGTAGTTTGTGGTGCTTTTGTAAAATTAAATCTGTTTTATGTAGCTTTCACACAGCACACACTTCTGATGTGAAACCAGATTTTAAAACCACATACAGTATAAATGTCATTAAGACTAGATTTGCAAAAGCTAGATTCTGTATATTTATCTTGCAAATGTAAACATGTTTTTGAATTTTCTCATCACAGGCCTGTTTTAAACCTGAGATTAACTAAAAAAAAACACTTTGAGACAATTTTCGCCATACAGAAATTAATTGTAGTCATGAGTAACACTGATTTCTGAGTCTTAAATCAAGAGGCATTTTCTATATACATGAATAAAGTGACATGAGATATTTAGTCTTGCTTCCTGTGTGAAAAACAAACAAACAAAACTAGAAATAAAGGGAATTTTTCTTATTTTGGAAATGATCTGCCATTGGGGTAAAAATAATCTTGTTTCCATTTGCATTAAGATTATTTTTCCTACTTTATGGCCAATAATTTTAGTTGTTTTACTTAAAATGCACTTGTTTCTTCGCAGGAAACATGACTAAATATCTTATATCAAAATAAAACAATAAATACAATAAATAAAACAAAGAATACTCAGTAAGAAAAGCATTTTTGCTGCAAGAATGAATGATTTAAACATCTCTTATGCTTTAAAAAGGTGAAGAAGATGGAAAGAAACTCTAGGTTTAACAAAGAACAGGTTAGGTTCATAGGGTATGTTACCATGGTAACTGAGTATAAGTCACTTCTCTTTAAGAAACAGGTTTGACATACCCTGCTTTCTCAGGTTTGACAAACATTAACACACTCAGAGTTTTTCTCTAATCTAAAGATAACTTTAAAGAACGTTGTGATACAGGAAGACATAATGTTGGGAGAAGAGAACCTTGCCAGGACGTTCTGGGAACACAAGCACACAAACACAAACCTAAGCGGATCTGTGACTATTTCAATAATTCCTTCTTGGTTCATTCAGGAAACATCTTTAGTTAATTAATGATTAATCAATCTAAATTGATTCAGTTAAGTTTTTAGGATTGAGAAATTATTTTTCCTCTGATTGCTCAGCTTATGCACTTACTACACTTTCAGTTTTCCTTAAGTTAAAAACATGTATGAAAATTGGGGTGTTTTATCAAATTTTACATGATTTAGTTCATGTTTGTTACTTGGCTCATGTGAGTAGCTATCTTCGTGTAGCCTTGTTTTTATTTACTTAGTAAACAGTTTCTTTGACTATAGAGCAAAAGGGATAATGACACAATATCCACCTCTTTGACCTTTCCGGTAAGAGGCTGCTGTGTTTATTTTACCTGTTTGTCTGGTTCAGTCTGATGTCAGGCGTCTGTGGAGAAGGATTGTGAAGTGTAATGTAAAGGACTGCAAAAGATATCAAAGAGAGCAGGATCACTTTAATTTCACCCACTTATTACACGGCAGCTAATCAAATAAATACAAAACATGCACATCAAACTTTGATTTGCAGCCAGGGCCCTAAATAAAAACAAATAAATAAATAAAAACACCTACTATAGGGGTCAAAATAGAACTTCAATAAAATATAAAAGTAAATAACTAATTTTTTTATTACATTTTATTATTTACAAATTACAATTGTAGCTAGCTAGTCGCCTATATGGCTATGATTTTACTAATACAGTTGTCTGATTGATTTTATAGTCTCTCAAGCATTCAGAAATGACACACAAGAACATTTTACGTCAATAGAACCAAGGATTAGTTTTTGTAAGGGTTGTGATGTCCACAAGTTTTTGTTGGAGAAATTATAGAGGCTAGCATTTCTATTGCAAAAAGGTGGCCAGAAATGAAAGATTAGGTGGATATTTGAATTAAATATTTGGTCAATATTTAACAAGGATTTGATCATACTGTAAGTGTTACAACAGCAATTATCAGGCCTTTGATGCCCTTTGCAGGCATTTGTATTAATATGTAATGTACATACATTTTTATGTTGTATTACATTATGTATTTTAACAGTGTTATTCAGTGAAACCATATGATAATTATTAACTAACCAATCATTATTGCCTCATTGATTTTATATAATTAATTGATCCTGTTGTTCTCTTAGGTCTGTTTTTATTATAACACAAAAATATTATCTGAATACTTCTTAAATTATTATTTGAAGCGATTTGAAGTATCAAAGCCATGGTTAATTTGTAGTTACCATTGCTGCAATGTATGTATGGATTTTTTCGTAGTAAAATGATGGTTAATTTTCGGAAGGGAACACGGAAACTGTGTTTGGATTGTCAGCTGCGACTCTGAAATGTGCAAATGTGACACTTACTGCCACCTGCGAGAATTATTACAAGGACCATTTCCTCCCTGGAATGTACAGGTATGCAGGTGTTTCATAATCTGTGATGTCTAGCAGGTCTGGATTGTCTAGTGCCCTAACCTTTTAGTGTAACATGTATTATCTGTCTTAGCGTTTTTAAGTTATGTTCAGGTTTTAAAGAGTTGTTCTGATTAGCTCATTCTGTGCACCTGTTGTCTTTTTAGTTACCTTGTTAGTCCCTATGTTTAAAATACCTCTTAGTCTCATTCTGTCCTTGTTTATGATTGTGTTTAGTAGTGCGTAACCCTGTTCTCCAGTGAGTTTGATATTAAACAAGTGTTCCTGAACTTTGTCCTTCATCATGCTACTGTTTGAGACAACCATTCTGTAACATTTAACCCTTTCCTGTTTGCTCCATTGTACATCCAACTCATTGACACAACTTTGTTCATTCTTGAAGTGAACATTTGCCTGTTTGGCAATTAGATCAGCTGTTTTTGAACTGAACGTGATGTGTCCGTTCAGTGTTTCCACGTAACAAACGTGCCTTGAATGCTTGTCTAACTCTTGTTTTCATTTAGGGAGTAGTTCTCTCAAAAATGAAGCTCACCCTCAGGTCCTTCCAAACCTGTATGACCTGTCTGTATTTTCTGTAATATAAGTCACAGATTTTATCACCTGAAACATTCTGTGACTCATATTCCAATGTGATTTATATAAAGCAATTATATACACATTAGGATTCGTCCATTTGAGAATTCAGTTGGTCTTGTTTTAGCTGGTTTATGTTGGTCACCCAGCTAAAGAATACCCTGTAAAACCAGCAATGACCAGGCTGGAAAAGCGGATAAAACCTGGTTTATTTCTTTAACATGTTCCCCACACAATGGTAGATTCAAATAAATTAATTTAGGTTTTGCGTTTAATATTAACTGTTGTTTATAATGAACGCCAGCCACTATAATTTATTATTTGTATTACACTTACATATTTAATTTCCTTTCTGTTCTGTTACAGTTCAATTTAAAATATTTATTGTGATGTGAAAACTAAAATGTTTATGTTTGTATACGTTTATTGTTATTTAATAGTAATTACACATTATTTATACATTAGAATGTAATCATAAAATGTGACTCTTACACAAAAGTGACTTTTTTTTCTCTCAACAGAGACTCAATCTTGACCCGGTGCAATTTATTTTCCATAAAATGCCATACTTCCTTTACTTTTTATTTTCTTAACTGTTACTTTACCAGGCAATTTCAATGAATATGGATTCAAAAAGACACCAGAAAAGTGGTTTATTGGCCTAATTAAACACGCCTTACAATTTAATATTATACAGACAATCCATATTTAATGTTATTAGATGATTTTTTTAATGCATTTAATACATTATAATAAACCATTTGGATGTTTGGTGTTCTTATGCATGTTTGGACTGAGTTTGTGTTGCATTTTCATAGTTTTGTGCAGCATGTGGTGCTTTGAGCAAACTCTTTCTGTGATGCAATTGATTCAAAGTTTAGAAAAGCTTTGTTTCTCCCGTCACTTTCTCTGGAAGCAGGACGCTGTTGAATAACACTGATTTAACATGATTTAAGAACGCTGTATATGACATACACCATAAGTAATAAATAAACAAACACTGCATATACACATGTATAAGAATTGCAAAAATATATTTACAGGATATTTCCAGTGGAGAGAAATGCCTATGTAATGATATGTTTCGTTGTTCAAAGCATGTTTTATTTTCTACTCAAGCTTGGTATTTATTTCTAGAGATGAGGGAATTCAGAAATCAGACACACTTACCACAACCTCTTTTGTCTCATTTTTAATACATTTAATATTCAATAATACATTTCAAATTATTCTAGTTTTTTCTTTTTTAATCTCTGCACCATTTTTCAAATCTGTGTTCTATTTTGTCTTAACCTGCCATTTGTTCATCTTTTTGTCTGTTTTTCCCCCCTGTAGCTTTAGATTTCGCTGCAGCACAAGGTCGGCATTGAGGAACGCCAGGTGCTTCAGATGGCCGAAATAGGGCTTGATGCATCTCACTTTTATGACATGATCAATGGCCTCCTCCACCATCATGTCATGGCAGATCATCAGATAAGCCAGAAACAGAGTCGCCGAGTGGCTAAGACCCTGTGTGCAGTGAATCAACACCTTACCTGAGGAGAGAAAAACAGAACGATGGTCAGAAAACTCATTCCCAGACTGTAGAACACTTGATAAAAGATGAGAATTGAGTGTGTGTGTGTGTGTGTGTGTGTGTGTGTGTGTGTCAGCTCTTACTCGTTGGGTTCCTCAAAGCCTTATGGATAAATTTGGCTGCTGGCAAGAAGTACTTGCTGATATTGGCCCAGTGTCTGAACGAAGGCAGGCCACAGTAAGTCATGTTCATGCCTCTGTAATATCTGGACCCTGTGTTGACCGTTCCTAGAAGGTCTTTCTCGCTTGCCATTCCCAACAAGAACTTCAGGTCCTTTTTTGGCGCTGCAGCATTAAGGATATGAGTAATTCCCATCTCCTTCAGTTGATCTCGGTCCCATGCAGTCTCTCTGCACAAAAACACAACATCTTAGGTTGGTCTTTCGATTTATAATGAAATTACAAAACTTGTAAATCAATGAGAAAATATATCATTGTCTTTGTTACTCCTGCAATGCATTATTATTTCAATGCACTGTATTTATTAGTAGACTACTTACTCATTTCCAATGAAGACCCTGGGCCAGACCTCAGTGACAGGAGTCTTGGACACTGTACATTCCCTCAAACGATCCTCCAGCTTGGACACATTAAGACGGATGCAGTTTTCCAAACTTAAATGCTCTGATGTCACTTCAGGTTCTGGCTCGGGAACGCTTGGACCAGGTGCACAGGATTCCTCTGGATCAACAAGATCCACTTCAGGTTCTGGACCAGGAGCGCTGGGATCTGGGACACACGATTGTTCAATATCGACCAGATTCATTTCAGGTTCTGGCTTGGGAATGCTGGGATCTGGGAGACATGATTCCTCTGAATCAAGTAGATCCATTTCAGGTTCTGGGATACATGACTGCTCAGTATCGACCAGATTCACCTCAGGTTCTTGCTTGGAAATGCTGGGATCTGGACCAAATGATTCCTCTGGATCAAGAAGATCCACTTCAGGTTCCCCAACAGCATTCAGTGCATTTGTCTGGAAGATTGCAGTCAATTGCTGGAAGACTGCACTTATTTTCTTGAACATCCACCCAGCAGTGCTTTCTAAAGAAAATAAAAAGAGGAAAACAAACAAGTTAAGTAAAGCTTGATGACAAACTTGATCAAATCATTGTCTGACAAATTAAAATTAAAGCATGAGGTTTAGATTTTTTATTCTGATAATTCAGAGAAACTCTAAATCATACTTTAAACCCCATTAGACCTCATCTGACTGCTTAGAAACCACATCAAAAACCAATTAGACATTTACAAACAATTATGAGTCCTCTGCTAGCTGTTGATGGCATGTATCCAACCATTTTTAACGAATAGATAGATAGAAAGATATAGAAACAAAATCAGATCAGCCTGAAGGTCCCTGCCAAATTTGATAGTTGTAACTGGAAAGTTCAAAGATATTTTACTCTTGGAAAATCAGGGTGTCAGAAGAAGTGGACGAATAATAGGAAAACAGTATTACGTCTTTTTCAACCTAACATAATAATACACTACCAGAAACATCTCTAACCACACAATTAAACATGATTAAGACATATAAATGTATGTCTTCACCTGTCGGGCTGTTCTCCTGAACACCGCTGTCTTCCACTGAAGGTCCTGCTGGGTCTCTCAGATCTTCAGACACCAGCGCAGGCTTCTTCAGCTCTGATACGCTGACGTTCCTGTTCATCTCCAGCTGCAAGTCTTTCACTTCACAGACTGAGATGTTCTGATTCTCATCAGTCTCCAGCTCCATGTGCATCTCTCCTGGACTGCAGTGACCGACTGAGACGTGATCGTCCGTCTCAAACTCCAGCTGCACATCTATCTCTTGAGATGCGCTGCAGCCGAGAAGGTCATAGATGGCATTGGTGATCTCAAACTCCAGCTGCACATCTTTATCATCTGATGCCCAGTAACTTTCCCTGCAGTAGAAGGCACCGTTGAGGTAAACCTCCAGAAGCACCTCTCTGACCTCTGTGGACATTGTGTGGTGTTCTGAGACTGACAGATCAATAATCTGTACTTAACACTGTACAGTAATCAAACTGTCTGTTTAAACTGTGTCTATAAACTGTATCTAGAGACTCAATAAGGACTGGCTCTCATCTATAGCAGTAAAATCACCCTCAAATTCTCCAAAGCTCTCTGTCGTTCTACTGACTCGCATCAATTTATATACTATGCTCTGTGACGTCATCGCCACGTCACAAATCCACAGTTGCCATGGCAATAACGGAACGTCAGCTAACGGTCGCGGAGCTCCGCGCAGCGCACTGTAAGTTTTCTCCGATTCCTCTCAGAAATGAACGTCTTTAAAAACTTTAATTGTCTTAATCATATTACACATACAGACTGGATTTCAATCGTGTTAGCGGTTATCGATGCACTGGTTTTTAACTCTTCTTAGCAGTTTGTTGCGTACTCCCCGGCTCCACAACATTAAAAAGAAAAATATATGCCTGATTTATAAAAGTAATTTTCCAGTCTGAACTGTTCGATTCACCAATTTGACTCATTTGAACAGCGTCTGGTCGTGATTCATTTTCACTCACGTTCCTGGTTTGAATCAGATTAACGACTCCCTGAATGAATTCTTCAGCGGTTACTGAATCAACATCAGAGCTGAACTACTCCGTTTCGAGATTTACTCGATTTTCGACAATGAAGGCTCGTGAATCTTCCCGTCTGAATAAATAATCACCTCTAAAAATGCGGATAAATATCTGAATGAACCACGCGTTTGCGTCAAGTAATAAACCAACCTCCAAAAAGGTTTTCAGTATATACTAGGAAAGGCTGTTTAAAACTTGAAACTGGTCGAAATCTTTGATGGAGACCCTTCAGACGTAAATAAAAATGTCATCATGTTCAACTAGAATGAAAAAGATTCAATTTTAACAAAGGGGAAATACTGGAGAACATTGATGGCACAATCACGGAGACTGCAAGATGTATTTTTTTTTTGTGTTTTATCATCTGCTATACGTCAAAAACTAGCTGTTTTTTTTTAACAGGGTAAAGTATTGTGTTTTTTATGACTATTTAAAATTCCCATTTTCCATATACATCTTTACCATTACTTTGGAAACCCATCCACACATGCTGTCAGTCACAAAGCAACTTATTCAGTCATTTTTGTAGTTTTTATATCAGTCAACAATATGCACAAAACCATAAAATCACATTTGTATAAAATTGAATAAAATAGTATTTATTTTCTGACATTCATTAAACAAATACATTTCTTTCACAAGGTACAGAACAAATAAATTAAAATACAAACTATACAATTGTGAACAATACACATTTCAAAATCCTTCACTGAGAAATACGAATAAACATTTGAATTATGTCTTAAGTACAGTGTGAAAACAATACTATAAGGAACATGGCAGCATGTGTCTACGTTCATCAGGAACCGCACAAAAACATATTCTTCAAAGCATGTAAAAAGCTGTGCTCAAGTAAACAGGATCTTGATTTGCAGGCGTAGTGTTTGTGGTGTCATTAATCTTGTGCGCTCTGCACTATTGAGTAGCTCTTGCACGGGTTCTTGAAGACGGCAGATGGAGGCAACAGCGGCCACGAGAACGAGCAGGGAACCGTCGTCTTTACATTCTTCTCCAGGAAGTTAAACACGCGGTTCCACCAAATCCGGTTCAGATAGTTGTGAGGAGATCCTCTCAAGGTCTACAAATCAGGAGAGCAATCCGCAACATTTAATCAAAGTAGAATTCATGAGGTTTAGCTTTTGTTCCAACTTCGTAAGAAAACTTTTGTTTCAGCAGCTTCAAAGATGACGTATAAAGAAACAAACTGCCAAAACTACTTGAAGTCAAAAGTTGCGAGAGCCGTGCTCTTACTTTTTGAGCACGCAGAATAAATGCTTCTTCATACTTCTGTTTAAAATGCTAAAACATTTTAATATTTTGACCTTAATTATTTAATATTTTGACTATTTTACTATGATTTTTTACTATTAATTTTAAAAGTCTACTGTTTTATATGGAAGCACATTTCCGCCACAAAATTAAAAAAAAATTAAAATGAAAATTGCAACAATTCTTCCTCAAATATCCTAAAAAAAAATTATTAATTGATTAATTATTTGATATAAAGTCAGAATTATTCTATATACACTATTGTTTTTTTGCCAGAGAAAAAAAAAATTTGACAATTCCAACTTTTCTTATTAGAATTTTGAATCCTAGCAATTCTGACTTTTTCCGCATTTAAAAGTCGCAATTAACTTTATTTAATCTTTTTGCATGGTGTGAACAAGCTTCCATAGTGTGTTTTTAGACTATAGAATCCAGTTAGGGTCAGTTTGACCTGCACCATTAAGATTGTTCCCAGATTTTTAACATAAGTGAATATTTATTATTAATCGTGTCATCACACACCTGACTCTCAGCAAATCTGCAATCTTCCACATGAGTTTCCATGCAAGAATATGGAATGGAAGTTAAACAAAGCAGTTTTTTAAAAGCTTTTACCCGGTTGTTGGCCATGGTGTGGTACCAGTAGAAGAGACGTGAGGTGATGAAATACTCCACCACTACGTCCAGGCTGTAATGCTCAAAATGTCAAAACATCAGCCAATATTGATGAAAATAACCATAATGTTGCAGACTTACAGTGAAGTAATAAAATCTGACACTGAACTGAGTTCATTGCATTCATTTTGAATGAACTAAACTTGTATTAAGATGCTTTAAAGCAGTATTCCATGAGGTTTATTCACACACTGCATGATAGTTCACTCATTCGTGTGTGTTAGTGTTGATTGAGCGGCACTCACCTTCGGGGCGCAGTGCATGTGCATGCTGGGAACAGGAAGAGTTGTGATGTACATGGTCACCATACGGTACAAATACAACATTCCCTGCAGGAAGAAAAACCTTCGACCCACGATGGCTCTGTCAAAACAACGGGAGAAGGAGGAATCATGGGATTGAGTGAGTATAATGAGTTTATGTTTGCAACTGTAAAGCTTTTTACTTAACTTGTACCAATTGTGATTGATCTGACTGACTGAAAAACATGATTTAAGATCGCTGTATATGACATACACCATAAGTAATAAATAAAGAAACACTGCATATACACGTATAAGAATTGCAAAAATATATTTACAGTATATTTCCAGTGGAGAGAAATGCCTATGTAATGGTATGTTTCGTTGTTCAAAGCATGTTTTATTTTCTACACAACAGTGTTAATTTTGACACGAAATTTTAATTTAGTTTTAGTCTTAGTCTTTTGACTATAATTCTTTTTAGTTTTAGTCAAGTTTTAGTCATCTGATTTGTTTTAATTTTAGTCTTATTTTAGTCGACTAAAATTGCTTGGTATTTTAGTCGACTAAAATAAGACTAAAATCAATAACAGATTTACTAGACAATTTTTTACAGCTGGTATAGGAAACAAACTTAACCAAAATATATAATACACAAATTCAACTTTATTTCAACACAACTGTGTCTTTATTTCGATTCAAAAGCTTTTATGCAGCAACAAACACTGTCATGATAATGTAAACAATAACTAGCTGCCAATTGACCATCAATAAAAGAAAAAAATAACGTTAGGTCTGATCATTAATTTTTTTACAATATTGCTAGACAAATTAATACCTTATAAAATCTTGTTACTTTTGTTTACCTGACCTTAAAGCTTACAGCTGAGCTGAACAATAAGTGCATACATTTAAAGTAAATATTTAATAAGTTGGCAGCTAGGTGGATAAAAAAAGTAACAAGATTTTATAAGGTATTCATTTGTCTAGCAATATTGTATGTTTTAAATACTACAATATTGCTAGATTTGTATGTATAATGATAGGATGTGAACATTCATGTTTCACATGACTAATATAGAAATATTTGTGATATTGTCAACAAGTAGAACATTATAAAATATACTAAACATTAGTATTAATCAAATGTATTTATCATGATATTACGTATTAGTATTGTGCTCGCATCTAATTTGAAGAAGGGGCTATTTTACAGTACTTTTCAGTTCGTAATATTTATTTATTTAGCTCAATAAACAAAAGAACATCGTTGTAAAATTACATTTGAGAAAATGTCCGGGTGGCTCGTCTGTAAATGTCTTTTCAAATTGGTTGTGTTCTTGCCACGAATGAGCGCTCTGCGTGCTTTACACTTTGTTTTGTTTTGTTCGTCGTCAAACGTGAAGTGAGCTGTGGACATTTTGTCGCTCTTTTAGACAGTAGGGACTTTAAGCAACAGCTGCGAATGGAACGGCTACAGCGACCGGAAGTTTGCCGTCACACCGCTGTAGCCAAGAACGTAAAAGTCACTAAGCAACGGTAAAACAGAACAGCGCAACGCAGCATTAATTCATTTATTGAGATCCAAAAAAATATATAATTTAAAAAAGCAAGAGAAGGATTGCTTTTGGCGTTAAATGACAATATTTTGTCAGAAGAGGAGTTTTTAATATTGTATGATGTAAATAAGTCTAAAAACATAACATTTATTTACCTAACCTCTCACGTTGTAGCGACTCCGGCAAATCAGCTGTTCTCTCGTAGTAGACCGTTAAATTAGAACGTCACAAAGTAGCAGTTAAATTCGCGCAGGCGCAATACAACGCCAGAATGGCGTTGCCGTTCCACCAGAGGCTGTTGCTTAAAGTCCCTATCACCTCTTCGAATGCCGACTTTCCGGGAGCTCATAAAAACTGAAAACCTTCGCTTCACGTCTCAATAAGTCAGGCTCTGATTGGTTCTCTTCTCTCATGCAGTCTGTTCTGTTTTGCCGGTTCTTTTGCTCATTCCTCGCATCTCTCCCGTCTGCTGATTTGATTTTCGTCACAGTCTATTTTCGTCTCGTCCTTTATTCGTTGACGATAATGTCAATCAATTTAGTCATAGTTTTAGTCTCCATCAGTGCCTTCTATTTTAGTTTTCGTTTCGTTTTCGTCGGCAAAAATATATTCGTGACGAAAATAATGACGAAAATATTTAGTCAACGAAATTAACACTGCTACACAAGCTTGGTATTTGTTTGTAGAGATGAGGGAATTCAGAAATCAGACACACTTACAACAACCTCTTTTGTCTCATTTTTTAATACATTTAATATTCAATAATACATTTCAAATTATTCTAGTTAAATCTGTGTTCTATTTTGTTTTAACCTGCCATTTGTTCATCTTTTTGTCTGTTTTTCCCCCCTGTAGCTTTAGATTTCGCTGCAGCACAAGGTCGGCATTGAGGAACGCCAGGTGCTTCAGATGGCCGAAATAGGGCTTGATGCATCTCACTTTTATGACATGATCAATGGCCTCCTCCACCATCATGTCATGGCAGATCATCAGATAAGCCAGAAACAGAGTCGCCGAGTGGCTAAGACCCTGTGTGCAGTGAATCAACACCTTACCTGAGGAGAGAAAAACAGAACGATGGTCAGAAAACTCATTCCCAGACTGTAGAACACTTGATAAAAGATGAGAATTGAGTGTGTGTGTGTGTGTGTGTGTGTGTCAGCTCTTACTCGTTGGGTTCCTCAAAGCCTTATGGATAAATTTGGCTGCTGGCAAGAAGTACTTGCTGATATTGGCCCAGTGTCTGAACGAAGGCAGGCCACAGTAAGTCATGTTCATGCCTCTGTAATATCTGGACCCTGTGTTGACCGTTCCTAGTAGGTCTTTCTCGCTTGCCATTCCCAACAAGAACTTCAGGTCCTTTTTTGGCGCTGCAGCATTAAGGATATGAGTAATTCCCATCTCCTTCAGTTGATCGCGGGTCCCATGCAGTCTCTCTGCACAAAACACAACATCTTAGGTTGGTCTTTCGATTTATAATGAAATGACAGCACTTGTAAATCAATGAGAAAATATATCATTGTCTTTGTTACTCCTGCAATGCATTATTATTTCAATGCACTGTATTTATTAGTAGACTACTTACTCATTTCCAATGAAGACCCTGGGCCAGACCTCAGTGACAGGAGTCTTGGACAGTGTACATTCCCTCAAACGATCCTCCAGCTTGGACACATTAAGACGGATGCAGTTTTCCAAACTTAAATGCTCTGATGTCACTTCAGGTTCTGGCTCGGGAATGCTGGGATCTGGACCAAATGATTCCTCTGGATCAACAAGATCCACTTCAGGTTCTGGACCAGGAGCGCTGGGATCTGGGACACACGATTGTTCAATATCGACCAGATTCACTTCAGGTTCTGGCTCGGGAACGCTGGGATCTGGGAGACATGATTCCTCTGAATCAAGAAGATCCATTTCAGGTTCTGGGATACATGACTGCTCGGTATCGACCAGATTCACTTCAGGTTCTTGCTTGGAAATGCTGGGATCTGGCACAAATGATTCCTCTGGATCAACAAGATCCACTTTAGGTTCTGGATCAGGAATGCTGGGATCTTGACCAAATGATTTCTCTGTATCAAGAAGATCAACTTCGGGTTCTGGATCAGGAACGCTGGGATCTGGGACACACTGTTGTTCGCTATCGACCAGATTCACTTCAGGTTCTTGCTTGGAAATGCTGGGATCTGGACCAAATGATTCCTCTGGATCAAGAAGATCCACTTCAGGTTTCCCAACAGCATTCAATGCATTTGTCTGGAAGATTGCAGTCAATTGCTGGAAGACTGCACTTATTTCTTGAACATCCACCCAGCAGTGCTTTCTAAAAAAAATAAAAAGAGGAAAACAATCAAGGTAAGTAAAGTTTGATGACAAACTTGATCAAACCATTGTCTGACAAATTAAAATTAAAGCATGAGGTTTAGATTTTTATTCCGATAATTCAGAAAAACTCTAAATCATACTTTAAACCCCATTAGACCTCATCTGACTGCTTAGAAACCACATCAAAAACCAATTAGACCTTTACAAACAACTATGAGTCCTCTGCTAGCTGTTGATGGCATGTATCCAACCATTTTTAACGAATAGATAGATAGAAAGATATAGAAACAAAATCAGATCAGCCTGAAGGTCCCTGCCAAATTTGATAGTCGTAACTGGAAAGTTCAAAGATATTTTACTCTTGGAAAATCAGGGTGTCAGAAGAAGTGGACGAATAATAGGAAAACAGTATTACGTCTTTCTCAACCTAACATAATAATACACTATCAGAAACATCTCTAACCACACAAATAAACATGATTAAGACATATAAATGTATGTCTTCACCTGTCGGGCTGTTCTCCTGAACACCGCTGTCTTCCACTGAAGGTCCTGCTGGGTCTCTCAGATCTTCAGACACCAGCGCAGGCTTCTTCAGCTCTGAGACGCTGACGTTCCTGTTCATCTCCAGCTGCAAGTCTTCACTTCACAGACTGAGATGTTCTGATTCTCATCAGTCTCCAGCTCCATGTGCATCTCTCCTGGACTGCAGTGACCGACTGAGACGTGATCGTCCGTCTCAAACTCCAGCTGCACATCTATCTCTTGAGATGCGCTGCAGCCGAGAAGGTCATAGATGGCATTGGTGTACTCAAACTCCAGCTGCACATCTTTATCATCTGATGCC
>NC_039290.1:9775626-9805626 GCF_003368295.1 Carassius auratus
ACACACACACACACACACAGACACACACACAGACACACACACACACACACACACACACACACACAGACACACACACACAGACACACACACACACACACACACACACACACACACACACAGATACAGTACTGATCGCAGGCAGAACCGTGCTCTTGGCCTCCAGAGCCACCTGCATGTTCCCCACACGGATGTGAGCGATGAGAGACGTCAGGCCCTCGTGAAACAACACCACCTGAACACAGAGAACACGGATCAGAGGACACGTGTGTGTGTGTGTGTGTGTGTGTGTGTGTGTGTGTGTGTGTGTCTGTGTGTGTGTGTGTGTGTGCAGGACCTTGGCGCTCCAGTTGGTCTGGGTCATTTTTCCAGAAGTGGAGATGGTGTGAGTGAATATGCGCCCGTCGTCTGGGATCCAGGGCCACAGATCCTCTCCTCCGCCTGCTTCTACAGAACAGACACAGATCATGATGACAGCAAGCTGCTCCTTCATCTGAACTCATCCTCGGTATCTGAGCGTCTGTACCATGAAGCCCATGGGGCAGGAGTGGATGTTGGCGTGATGGATGCAGCAGTTTTCTCCGTTGGCGTCCTTCCAGTCGCTGGGACAGTCGTGCTGCTCACAGAAGCGTCTGGCTTCAGCTGGATCCGTGATGGACCTGATGGAGAGCAGAGACACTTAAACTATCTTATTCACTTTATTCTGCCATACAGTAAGACAAGTGTTTAAAGTACAAGTACACATCGATCTATCTGTGAGTAGATATGAGGTGATGATACCGGTGTATGAAGATGTCGTTGTCGATGGCCCACTGGTAAAACTCATCTCTGACGGTCACAGAGTAGATGACATTGAAATCCTCACCGCTGAGAACCTTCTCTGGAGGACGCAGAACCCACGCCATCTCCAGACCTGCACACACACACACACACACACAGAGACACACACACACACACAGAGAGACACACACACACAGGGACACAGAGACACACACACACACACACACACACAGAGACACACACACACACACAGAGAGACACACACACACAGGGACACAGAGACACACACACACACACACACAGAGACACACACACACAGGGACACAGAGACACACACACACACACACACACACAGAGACACACACACACACACACACAGAGACACACACACACACACACACAGAGAGAGACACACACACACAGGGACACAGAGACACACACACACACACACAGAGAGACACACACACACACAGAGAGACACACACACACAGGGACACAGAGACACACACACACGCACACACACACACAGAGAGACACACACACACACACAAACACACAAATTAGATGAAGATACCCTTATGAAACAAAAATATATTGCAGTATATTGGAAAATATCATGTAATATATTAGCCATATATTCTTATATATATTTATTTTTTCCAATATATTGAAAGCGGCAATCATTGGTATATTTTGCAATATATTATATAATATATGTATCATCAACATATTATTAAATGTATTGAAATGTATAAAATATCAGAAAATAAAAAGGGAAAATAATATATTACAATATATCACAATATATTTTAAGAAATATATTGGTAAATATATTTTCCTTTCGTAAGGGTAGGGATGCACATAATTAATAATAATAATAAGAATGCATGTTATTTGGCTGCAAACAGATATTTCCTCCAGTTATTTCCACACCTGATAAAATGTATTGTATAAGCTTTTGTTACTTTCACTGTTGATTTAAATGGCATTGCAGCAGCTCAATACTGTAATGACCACATACGAGTACGTCCGTATATTTGGGTGAGGTAAATTGCGTCACGCGCACTGAATGCGGACCCTCACGTACGAATAAAAACCATAATTTTAGAGCAAGCAAATCACGCGCAGCGCGCACACGTTTGCAATTGGTGCAGTACTCTCCCAGCGTAGATCACTTCACAGTCTTTGCCGTAATCACGTGCTTGACGCTTAAAATACATGTAGTTTATAGCGAATGCCCCTATAATTGTTTTTGTTTTATATCTACGATTTAGATCATGCAACAGAAGTGCGTGCTCTCTCTCTCTCTCTCTCTCTCTCTCTCTCTCTTTCTCTCTCTCTCTTTACCGTCAGATAACTTTAGTAACATGTACACTGTTTAGCTTGCTTGCTTTGGACATATCCAAACTTTCCAGTGATGTCTGTGTGAAATATTCACTCGTCAAGCACGCGCATCTGCGCAGGCGCGCGCACTGCTCATCAGCTCGTGCACATCCGCTCAACAGCCATGACTATTGAATGTTTAACATTATATTAACACTGTTGTCAGAGTTTCTTTTTCTGGACACAGCTCTGTTCACACGAGTATGAGTACAGTATCGGTGCATCCCTAGATGAAGATTTGTGTTTTTCAATAAAAGCTGCATTTATTTATTCAAAAATATATGCAAATCATCTGTTTTCTGTGTGAATCTGTGTTAAAGTGTAATTTATTTCTGTGATGCTCCGCTGTATTTTCAGCATCATTCCTCCAGTCTTCAGTGTCACGTGATCTTCAGAAATCAGAATAATATGATTTACCAAGAAACATTAATTATTATTATCAATGTTGAAAAATGTTATAAATTATAAAAACGATTTCTATTTCAAATACTGTAAATGCTATTCTTTTGAACTCATTCTCTATTCATCTGTGAATCCTGAAAAATTAAATCTAACACAGTTTCAACAAAAAATATTATCCACTGATAATAATAATTATAATAATGAATCAAAGCCGCAGGACATGATCACTCGCCATAATCATTAGTAAATCATTAAATCAATCAGTAATGTGTTGTATCGTGCAACAATATTTATTAAAAAAAGAAAATGTGTCTAGTTTTAAGTACTCTCGAGTATTTATACCAGCTTCAGCAAAAACATGCTACAATCTTAAATTTAAAACTAGTAAAACATTTTTTTTTTAAATAGCTAAAAACAAAGATTACTGTGCATTTAGCAAAAAATACAAATAACTATTTGATATGTGCTGCTTTATACTTTAGTGTCATTACAGAGAAGCAGTAGAGCAGAAGACGCACCTCCACAGTCGATCATGTTGAGTTCATCTGGTCTGTCCAGTGGCCAGCAGTCATACTCACTGTTATCCAGATCATGCCATCCGAACACACACAGCACAAAACACACCTGAAACAGCAACACACTCATTATAACCTCCAGACTACTTCCCACATCTCCACATCGGGCTGAGAGTTGTGTTACCAGACAGATGCAGTGAGATCTCATGCTGACGGCTCGGTGCTGCTCTGAGGACTGAGAGAGTGTGATGAGAATCAGACTGAAGGATGAAGATGATGATGATGAAGGGTGCACATGTGACCTTCACCTGGGCACGAGCGCAGCTCTGATACATCACACACACGTTTCAACTGTTACTAGTGTAAAGCCAACATCAGCAATTAAACATTTGAAGTTGTTTCCTGAATCAGGAGAGAATTATCTGCTTTAGAATTCCTCATTAATTTGTAATGAGTGGTATGATGTTAATAGATCAGTAGTTTCTGCTTCTAGCAGTAGAAGTGAACGTGTGATGGTTATAGAGTCTGGATGTGATTTATTACTCAGATATAGAAGATTAATATGATGAGTAGTTGAAAAGTTGAAACAAGTCTCCATCTAGTGGTGGAAATAAAAATAGCAACTAGAAAATTAGATTTTCTCTCTCTCTCTCTCTCTCTCTCTCTCTCTCTCTCTCTATAAATTCGAGTTTATAAATTAATCTAAGATTCTCAAATATAATCTGAATTTGTTTAATCTCATGAAATCAGTTCCCAGACTCTGATTTTAGTTTATTTTCATTGAACATTCAATGGTTTGAGCAATGGCTTTTCAGCAACAAACAGAAACATAAAGTTTATACTTGCACTTGAACAATAACGTTCTGCAGTCACACACAATTATAAAACACAATTAATTATATTGTCTACAATACGTGGTTTTAAACAGGATTTGATATTTATTTGTATTATAACGAGTTTATGAATGTGTAATTTCATATCCCCTCGGTGCATATAATATAATATAATATAATATAATATAATATAATATAATATAATATAATATAATATAATATAATATAATATAATATAATTTATAAGGTCATATAATATTATGTAATAAACATTTTAAAAATGAAATAGGAATATTTTGGGACCAATTCTAACTATTAAACTAACTATTAATTACTACTTTCGCCTCGGTACACTGCTACGTTGCTGCTTATTAATTGTTTATTAAGTTTAGGTAGCTTATTAAGGGATCTATTATATGGTCATGCAGAATATGAATGGCTAATATGCTGTAATATGAATGCTGATAAACAACTAGTTAATAGTGACGATAGGTGTCCTTTAGAGCATTGCTGAGCGCGAAAATGCAGAGAAATGCATAATAGTCGCTGATTCTGCTCTTTGGTGCTTCTGACGCGCGCTCCCGCTCACACACACAACCGCGCGCGCGCGTGCACGCACAGAAGGCGGAAATGCAGCGGATGTCGCTGAGCTTCAGGATTACAGTAAGTGCCACAATTTCTCGAGAAAACGTGTGATATGTGTTATATGTGTTCGTGTTCACTCGGCTTCTGCTCGGGATCATTCGTGTTTCGTGTCTCGCGCGTGTCCGCCGCTTGATTTGCTCAACAAACGGACAATAACAGTGCTGTAAAATAAAAACACCTCACAGAGCTACGGATTTAAGAGCTTTGGTTTATGTTCAATCAGATTTATTACGTTCTCGGTTTCTTCTCTAAAGCGGATCACGGAAGATAAACTCTAATGCCATTAAACATTATTTTATCATCATATAAACTTTAAAATGAGCCATAGGTTTATGTGTTAGTGTTTTCTGTGTGGCCCTTTTATCTGCTAAAACCACTTCCGATTTCAGAATATCACCATGGCAACCATAGTTTTTTTTCCCCGCAAAAAGTAACAGTTCCTGCAAGTTCAAAAAAGTATTGTTACAATTCATTTGAAAGAGGCATTGTTACAGTGTAACTCTACACATACATACAGAGTAATATTAATTAGCTACATGCACTCGCTTTATGTTTAGTGCTTCTTGCATGTAATTAATCCTAATTAATTGTTATTATAATAGTGAGAACAGTTCGTCATCTCTGATGTTCCCGGAGCAGGACTCTGTCCGTGGAGCTCTGCTGAGCTCGTGATGACCGGGAAGCACTTCTTCAGCGAGACGGACATCAAGAGCTCATGGGAGCAGGTGCTGACGGCCTTCTGGCAGAGATACCCAAACCCATACAGGTGTGAGCTCGTGTCTTTGCATCACTCGCACTGCGGTGGATGGGTGCCGTCAGAATGAGAGCTGATAAAAACATCACAATAATCCACAGAAGACAAAAGATGAGACACATCCAGCATTAAGATGTTTTTATCAGCTGTTTGGACTCTCATTCTGACGGCACCCATTCACTGCAGAGCACGTGACGCAATGCTCCAGATGTGTCTGATCGATCCGTGGTTTTATTTGATTGTGAACGTGTTTCTCTCAGCACTCATGTTCTGACGGAGGACGTAGTTTTCCGCGAGGTGACGCCGGATAACCTGCTCCTGACCCGGCGGCTCCTGACGAAGACCAATCGTCTCCCTCGATGGGCGGAGCGCGTCTTCCCCTGGAAATCTGTCGCGCTCCGTGTACATCATCGAGGATTCGGTCGTCGACCTCGGAAACAGAAGCCTCACGACGCTGACCTGGAACGTAAACCACGCTAAACTCATGGTAAACCACATCTAGTCTGTATTTAGAAACATGCTTCGAACATGATACTGGTATTTTCATATGATTGATATACTGTTATAGTTTTTTTTTTTTTTTTTTGGATTTTATTTGAATTATTCTAAAATATAAATAAGATCTTACATTATTTTCTGTTTTAATTTTAGAGTTCAAGTCACATTGTTGAATGTTTTTGTCATTTTTATTAGATGTAGATGTCGTTTTTATTATTTCTTTTTAATTAGTTTATTTTGTTTTAGTTATTTTAGGACTTCAGGGTTAAACTAAATAAAATAAAAAAAGATAAATACCAAGGCAACATTTCTTATTTTCTTAAAACTGACATAAACACGAAAAAATATATATTTCAGCTAGTTGCCAAGTCATAGTTTCTTATTTTCATTTAGCTTTTAACTTCATATACTAAAATAACAAAAAAATAAAAACATTTTTAAGAACTAAAACGAAAATAAAATGAAAATGACAAAAATACATAATAAAAAAAAAAAACTTGATGTTCAAAAAATTCTTTAAACTGAAAACAAATAAAAAATAAAACTAATAAAATTGGTAAAGACACACAACAAAATTATTAAAACTACTTGCATATTTTATTTATATTTAATATTTTACATACTAATTGCATATATTTTATTATACCTATTTTCCAAGGGAACATTTCCTAATTTCTTTTCGTTTGTAAGATGTATTAAAATAACTAAAACGGACATAAACAATATATATATATATATATATATATATATATATATATTGGCTAATTGCCAAGCCACAAATTCTCATTTTCATGTACTTTATCTTCATGTACTAAAATAAAAAATGAATAATAAAACATTTAAAAACTAAAACAAATAAAAAATGACAAAAACACGTGATAAAATAACTAAAACCAGATATTTAATTTCAGCTGCCAACGTTTCTAATTTTCATTTAGTTATTGTACTTAATGTAGTAAAACACAGAAATAAAAGATTATAAAAAGCTATATATATATATATATATATATATATATATATATATATATATATATATATATATATATATATATATATATAAACATTTAAAAATCACTAAAACTAAAGTTAAGTTAAAATGAAAACGTGAAATAAAAGACTCCCGATCTGATGCTTCCTGCGTCTGACAGTGTGTTTTGTAACCTGACGTGTGCGTGCGTGTGTGTGTGTGTGTGTGTGTGTGTGTGTGTGTGTGTGTGTGTGTGTGTACCAGCGTGTGGTGGAGCGCTGTGTGTTCGTGGGCGAGCGAGACCGGTCTGTTTGGACGCGGATCACCAGAGAAGCCTGGGTCTCTTCAGGAGTGTTCGGTCTCTCCAGACCCATTCAGGTAACACCACGACTGAGCGATGGTTAAACCTGATCTCACCGTCTGGGTTTGAATCTGACCCGCGTCAGAAACAACCAGCAGGAGAAAAGATGATGAGACACTGACGTAAACATCCATGAGTGTCTGTCGTCCCGCAGGAGTTCGGTTTGGCCAGATTCAGGAGCAATCAGGTGAAATCGATGAAGGGTTTGGAGCACGCACTGTCCAATCTACAGAGTAAGAGCAAAACATGCACAAAAACAAGTCCACAAACAGCCTAATACACACATGATTCAGTGCAAAATAAACCCCATCTGACAGTAGAGACGCTGAAGATGCATGATACAGGAATGGCTTTAATATCAATCATAGAAGTTTACTGTTAATAATAAGGACAGCTGTTATAATATCAGGGTCTTTACAGCACATGAAAACTGAAACTACAAGAGACTTTAACCGAAATAAAAGATGAAAATATTTCAGCTGTTTGCCAAGACAACATTTCTAATTTAAGCTCACGTAACTTGATATACTAAAATACCTATAAAAAAAAATAATAATTAAAAAAAATTTTTTTTTACAAAACCACACAATACCTAGAAAAAAAAAAAAAAATTTTTTTTTATATTTATCTTTTTTTTTTCCTAGGTATTGTGTGGTTTTGTTAATTTTATTACTAATATGAAAGTAGTAAAAATAACCAAACAAGACAATAAAATGACTAAAACTTTGACTAAAATGAAAAGGTTAAAATATAAACTCAGCAGAATATTAAAAAGAATAACAGTGATACCAAAATATCACTGGGTTTGGTTACTTGAAATAATAATTGAAATAAATTAAAATATAATAAACTTTTTATTTCCGCATTTTTTTTCAAGACAGCATTTCTCCTTATAAGTTAGAGAAATAACTCAAACTAAAATAGATTTAATAAAAAAAAAACTAAATGGAAATATATTTTGAAAACTGTCTAAAACACACAATAAAATTATTAAACTTTAGCTAAATTTAAAACAGAAAATATAAAAAACAAAATGATGCAATATATATATATATATATATATATATATATATATATATATATATATATATAACAACTATAATAGCATTTCACATTCCCATTTGATAAATAACTGCTTTTCATATCAAATGAAATAATTTAGTAAACACACACAGTATATTTTATTTAAATAAATGCATGACTGGTGTGAATAGGGCTTTATCTCTTAATCCTGAGTTATATTGATTTTTACTGACAAGCTGTTTCAAAGCAGCTTTACAGAAAATCATGATGATGTTTATAATATCTTAATATCTTAAATTATTAAGATTAGAGCTGGACAATAAAATAGTGACATCTTGAGGCTATACAAGCAATTGCAGTCTGCTATATGTGAGTTTATTCTCATGTTGCGTACACGTTTTATAACTGTAAAAGACAAAGAACAGAACAGATTGAATTATCTCTGTTAGTTCATCTTTCCATCGCTGTTTATCAGTGTTGTATCTGACTCCATGAGAGAAGATGAAACAGTAACTCTACAGTAACTCTACAGTTTCTTCTTGTTTTCTTCTGTGTGTCCATCATTTCAGAAGCGTCGGCCGTGTGTCCCGGAGATTCTGCAGAGAAACACAAAAACACGAATTCAGCCTCCAAAACCCAGAAACCTCAGCAATACATTTGATCAGTTTGAACAAAGAGGGAATTTCATCATCACATCAGGTCACCCAAACAAAATCAGAAGAAAATGAAAGGAATACCACAATGATTTTTAGGAATATCAACATTTTTATCATCATAAAAGTAATTTATTTAAATCACTCCAGTTCTCGTGACTGCTATGCAAAAGGATTATTTAAACTGTGAAATATTTATTTATATATCATTTGTATCATTTGTTGTACTGCCTTTAAGATCATTTCAATTATTTATTTATTTTAAATCACTGTATCGTTTAATTACAATAAAGAATAACCGCAAAACTGAGTTTATATCACAGTTCTGAGTTTAAATTTCGCAATTCTTTTTATATCGCAATTCTGGAGTTTAAATCTTGTGAGTTAAAATTTAAATCTTGCAATTCTGAGTTAAATATCATAATTCTGAGTTTAAATCTCGCAATTATGTATTTTAATCTCGCTATTCAGAGTTTAACTCTCAATGTTCTGAGTTTACATTTGGTAATTCTGAGTTTAAATCTTGCAATCCTAAATTTAAATCCCATAATTCTGAGTTTGAATTTTGTAATTCTGAGTTTAAAATCGCAATTCTGAGTTTTCATTTCGTAATTCTGAGTTTAAATCTTGAAATCCTGAGTTTAAATCACGTAATCCTGAGTTTACATTTGGTAATTCTGAGTTTGAATCATGCAATTCTGATTTTACATCTCACAATTCTGAGTTTAAATCACGTAATTCTGAGTTTAAATTCATAATTCTGAGTTTAAATCTTGCAATTCTGATTTTAAATCACGCAATCCTGTTTCAATCGCGTAATTCTGAGTTTTCATTTCGTAATTCTGAGTTTAAATCTTGAAATCCTGAGTTTAAATCACGTAATCCTGAGTTTACATTTGGTAATTCTGAGTTTGAATCATGCAATTCTGATTTTACATCTCACAATTCTGAGTTTAAATCACGTAATTCTGAGTTTAAATTCATAATTCTGAGTTTAAATCTTGCAATTCTGATTTTAAATCACGCAATCCTGTTTCAATCGCGTAATTCTGAGTTTTCATTTCGTAATTCTGAGTTTAAATCTTGAAATCCTGAGTTTAAATCACGTAATCCTGAGTTTACATTTGGTAATTCTGAGTTTGAATCATGCAATTCTGATTTTACATCTCACAATTCTGAGTTTAAATCACGTAATTCTGAGTTTAAATTCATAATTCTGAGTTTAAATCTTGCAATTCTGATTTTAAATCACGCAATCCTGTTTCAATCGCGTAATTCTGAGTTTTCATTTCGTAATTCTGAGTTTAAATCTTTAAATCCTGAGTTTAAATCATGTAATATCCTGTTTCAATCGCGTAATTCTGAGTTTAAATCATGCAATTTTGATTTTAAATCCCATAATTCTGAGTTTTAATTTCGTAATTCTGAGTTTTAATCATGCATTTCTAAGTTTGCACAATTCGGTTTAAAATGTGAAATTCTGACTTCAAATCTTGTAATTCTGAGTTTGTATCTCACAATACTTATTTAATATTTTTCAATTCTGAGTTTAAATCTGACAATAGTTTTTTGTTTCAGCCTCAGAATTCTGAGAAAAAATTGCCGAATTGCAAGATAAAAAGGTCAAAATTACTTTTTTTAATCCTTCATAGAAATAAGACCTGGACATGTTTTCATGTGAACCCTGAGAATCCTGTGATGTGACCTTACTTCATGGATGCTAATTAAAGTAACGATAAAGCTACTAGATAAAGACTGAGGATTAATCTCGCTCTGAGATCATGCTGTCCTGTACTGTATGTGTTTAGAAATTAGATTAGAAAACTCAGGGACAGATACTTCGCAATTGTTTACAATTGACACTGTCACCCTGCAGTGTTTCTGAAGTAACGCACAGTAGAATGTGCTGTTGTGTTTTATTTATATTTATTTAAGCTCCAGATGATCTCCAATCACGCTGGAGAACACGCTTCAATTAAACTATTCACTCAATATCTTATTCTTTTGTAATTTAAAAAAATATATTCAAAATATTTTTACTAGTGGTCTCAGACATTTGGACCCAACTGTTTTAGGATTTAAAATCATAAAATGCATTGCTGTATAACATATCATTTTATCAAATCAATTACGAGTTTATATTAAATAAATAATTGAATTTCAGGTCACAAGTTCAAAGCGATCAATCTCTTACAAATGTGCTGTTTTAATTCATTTCTAGTTGAATAAATGCATCATATATTATAATTTTAGAATTTATGAAACAATATTTTGTTGTAAGATTTGTTTTTCTGTATTCACAATGTTTTTAAATGCATTCCTTCACAGATGATTTAGTTTATTGTTGTGAAAATGAATATTTCACTGTTCAGTAGCTGTATTTTGCTTTTGCTTGAAAAAGACGAGACATGGTATCTTTAAATAAAGAAACAAATGATGAAACTCTTGTGGTTTGAGTAATTAAATTTCATTTGAATCAGTTCGGGAGTGCAAAGCTGGCTCGCGAATAATTTGAGTCAGTTTGGGGATTGCGAATCAATTGAATCAGTTCGGGAGTTCGTAGCGGGTTCGCGAATCATTTGAGTCAGTTCGAGAGTTCGGAGAGGGTACGCGAATCATTTGAATCAGTTCGAGAGTTCGGAGTGGGTACGGGAATCATTTGAGTCAGTTTGGGGATCGCGAATCATTTGAGTCAGTTCGGGAGTTCAAAGCGGGTTCGCGAATCATTTGAGTCATTTCGGGAGTTCAAAGCGGGTTCGCGAATCATTTGAGTCAGTTTGGGAGTTCAAAGCGGATTCGCGAATCATTTGAGTGAGTTTGGGGATTGCGAATCATTTGAATCAGTTCGGGAGTTCGTAGCAGGTTCGCGAATCATTTGAGTCAGTTCGGGAGTTCAAAGCGGATTCGTGAATCATTTGAGTGAGTTTGGGGATTGCGAATCATTTGAATCAGTTCGGGAGTTCGTAGCAGGTTCGCGAATCATTTGAGTCAGTTCGGGAGTTCAAAGCGGGTTCGCGAATCATTTGAGTGAGTTTGGGGATCGCGAATCATTTGAATCAGTTCGGGAGTTCACAGCGGGTTCGCGAATCATTTGAGTCAGTTTGGAAGTTCAAAGCGGGTTCGCGAATCATTTGAGTCAGTTTGGGGATCGCGAATCAATTGAATCAGTTCGGGAGTTCGTAGCGGGTTCACAAATCATTTGAGTCAGTTCGAGAGTTCGGAGAGGGTACGCGAATCATTTGAATCAGTTCGAGAGTTCGGAGCGGGTACGCGAATCATTTGAGTCAGTTTGGGGATCGCGAATCATTTGAGTCAGTTCGGGAGTTCAAAGCGGGTTCGCGAATCATTTGAGTCATTTCGGGAGTTCAAAGCGGGTTCGCGAATCATTTGAGTCAGTTTGGGAGTTCAAAGCGGGTTCGCGAATCATTTGAGTCAGTTCGGGAGTTCAAAGCGGGTTCGCGAATCATTTGAGTCATTTCGGGAGTTCAAAGCGGGTTCGCGAATCATTTGAGTTAGTTTGGGAGTTCAAAGCGGGTTCGCGAATCATTTGAGCCAGTTCGGTAGTTCAAAGTGGGTTCTCGAATCATTTGAGTCATTTCGGGAGTTCAAAGCGGGTTCGCGAATCATTTGAGTCAGTTTGGGAGTTCAAAGCGGTTTCGCGACTCATTTGAGTCAATTTGGGGTTTGCGAATCATAGCTGTATATGGATAGGCATACAAAATATTTCCTCAGTAAATAAACTGATTTCACAGAGCTGTGATGCAACTCAAATAAACAAAATTAAACTCATAAAACAGGTCTGTATGAGTCCTTCTAGTGGCTGACAGATGAAACCTTCTTTTTTTTTACTTTGTTAGTGCACCTTTAATAATGCTTTCAATGTTTTAGCGTTAATGACAAAGATGTAAACAGACTCTTATATTGGTTTATTTCTACATGTCTTTTCGCTTTAACTGTCCAATGGTCGGATTCATCAGTGTCTATATTTTTACCAATACCAGTGAAAGTCATCAATGTGTATATATTAAAAGTGCAGTGGAAATTATATTGAATAACTTTTTTTATCATTCGTGATCTCTATTGACAATGACTGCGATCAGTGTGTGTTCAGGTCTGATTCTCTCTCTGTCAGGTCAGTATCATGGTTTTAGTCTCTAACCTCTGTGGACCTCACCCTTGATGACATAATTTCCTGTCTGGGGCTCATCCCAGGTGTTTATTGTACAAGCCAATCATATGCATTCGACCAAAGTGTGTGTAAATTGATCTGTTCATCTGCATCTCTCTCTTCTGTAATGTTTGAGGAACAGAAACCAGGGCAGTATTAAAACAAACTTCCACAAAACAGCTGATCTTTGTTCAGTTATTTGTTTAAAATACTCAAAAATGTTAAATTAAATATAAAATTTTACATTTTATATTATTGCTACACTGCCAATGCTCGATATTGTATACATATCTTGCAAAAAAAAAGAAAAAAAAAAAATATATATATATATGTTTATTTTTATAACAGTATATATTGGTGGGTTTTTAGGATGGATATACATATACATCCCACATACAAAAACCTTTAGCACATACGTATTTGAATGGGCTTGTTTATATGAAACCTATTACAATTTGGAACAATTTCAAATGGCTGTTTTACTTTCTATAAAATATATTTCATTTATGGATATTAAATATACTTATATATATTTATGTTATCATAGCTACGTAAAATATTATAAGGTCACATTTCACAAACAATATTTCCATGCATCTGAGGTCTCACCATCCTCTTCTGTTGCTAGGAGAAACGCAGGTGTGCTCTGATTGGTCCGCATCCTTCCGCCTCCTGCCAATCAGTGTAAGATCCGATAAACGCTCCTGATATTATGTCTGCAGACATCTGTTGTACAGATGAGATTATGAATCTGAATGTAACGCGAACGTAAATAGCAAAGCTTTTAATGCGCGGTTCGCTCGCTCGTGCGTCGCTCGTGATGAAGCTCCGGGAGGAAATGGCGGATGATGGAGAGAGAGACATTCGGTGCAGAATCTGAAGCAATGAGCGAATCAGATCCCACAGCGACTTCACTCCAGGCCGACTGCTACAAAAACACAAAGCATCGCGTTTTTACGGTTGGTGCATTTACATCCTCGATGCAACTGAACTGTGCGATTATTATAACTGCGCGTGCATACAGCATTACTAAAGCTTAATGTTATGTCTTCTGCATCAGCTTGGGCCCGTTTAGTCGTTTCATATGCAAACAGAAACAATTGCATTAATGTTTGAAGTTCATAGTGGACCATATAACAGAATCTGTCGCGTGCATCTCTGCTGCTGTGCACGCTTTAGGATGGCATTCACGTTTATAAGATCAGGGTTGAAGATAAAAAAGATGTTAATATCAGCTAGAGTTGATAATTATGTTTTCTCTTCTCATTTATAGATGATCCTGACAGCGTATATGGACACCTGTGTCCTTCACCAGGTAAAGGAACTAACAAACACGTGTGTTTATGTCCATAATGTTCAATGCAGTAATGTGGCAAGTAATTTAGTTTCAATTAGTTTCAATTGTCTTTGACCCTTGCAAATAATAATCCTGTTTTTGCCACTGTACACTACAGTACCGTGTTATTCTCTTTATATTTTCTATTTTAATTTTGAGTTAAAGCTGTAGAAATGTAATTGGTCATGCTTTACTATAAGGTCGTGTGAGTTAATATTTGTTGTGCATTAACTAACAATGAGCAAGGCATTCGTTACTGTATTTACTCATCTTCGTTAAAAAGTAAAAATGCAATTGTTAGTTCATGTTAGCTCAGATCCATTAAATAATATTAATGCATACAACTTTTGGTTTTAATGATGTATTAGTGTTGAAATGAACATGTTTTTTAAAAGTATTTTTCATTTTTAGTTTGTGTTAAGTAGTAAACCAATGTTAAGAAATGGTACCTTATTGTGAAGTTTACCATAATTGTGTTTTTCTAGTTTGTTATTTTACATCAGTTTAACCTATAGATGACAATGAGAAATGCTTCCTTTTCTGAAATTCTTAATATTTTCAGCAGTTTATTTCAGCAAAATGTTTAATGGTTTTAGTTTTAGATACTGTGCTAGATTATCTGTAGCTGAAAGCATGGTAAAAATAGCCAGAATATGAAATATGCTAACGTCATATAAGGGTTTAGACTCTAGACGTTTACTTTTTATTGTATGATTGATTGAATCTCTCACAGTTAGGACAGAAACATGTATTAAAGTACATGATTTCAGTGGTTTAAAGATCATGCCCTGATCTGCTCCTGTAAGGCTCAGGCGGTGTGGCCCTAGCAGCAGTTCTGGAGGAAGAGGAGCAGCGGGTGTTTCGGTGGCGTCACGCCCTGCAGCAGGGCATGGAGTACCACAGCTCAAGGACACTGCCTCTCCTGGGAAGCCCTCGCTACTGTCCGGGCACCAAAAGTGCCAGCGGTTACCTCTGTCAGACCGGACACTGCTGCCAGGAGACGGGCTGCTGCACCTACTACTACGAGCTGTGGTGTGAGTCCAGCAGTTCACTCAGCACATATACACACCATCACTTATAATCAGGGGTGCACATCATTTTTTCAGCCTGGTTCTCAGAAGAGAAGCGTGACCCATTAAATGCAACTATAATATTTTTTATAATAATAGTTATAATATTATTGCACTTTATTTTTTACATTTTTTTATTTTTATTAAATAATAGTAAATAAACTGAATAATAGTGTGTGATGATATTATATGTGATAAAATAAAAAGCAGTCCTAGTATTAAATACAAATGCATTTATTTTATAGTAAATAACTTAAAAATAAAATACTCATATTTACTACTACTTTGTTGGTTTGCCTCTTTAAGAAGAATCGCTTTATGTTTTCCCCAATTTGGAAAAAAAAGCGCTTTAAAATAAATAAACAAAAGGGTTTTCATCATATTCAAACTTAAAATTAGCAGACTTTTATTTTGACGGGTTGCCGGCAACTAAATATACGCGCTTCCGGGTTTAGCGCTGTTGATTAAAGCGCGTCAGTGGATGAATGTCACAGCTTTGTATTGTGATTTGAAGCGGTAGATTTATGGTTTCAGGTTGAAAATAAAGCTTATATAATACAGTTTGTGATCTAATTGTGTATTAACAGCTGTCAATCATGTCGGTTCGCAAATGCGCCGTCAGAACATATTTAAATTATGCATATTTATTTTTGTTTACCGCGGACCACTTATGTGCACCCCTGTAACTTATAATACTCCTTAAAAATGCAAATGATGTTGTTTACTCACCATCATGTCATTCCAATCCATTTTCAACTTTCTTTATTCCTTGAAGTCTTCCATTTTTTTGCAGAAAAGTTCCTTTCAAGCAAGGCAAACATTCTAACTAATATATATCATCATACTTAAATTAAATCAAAGAGTAAATCAAGACAATTGTTTTGTATTACAAGTTTTCTGAAATTTTTAAAAAATTATCATCTAATTAAACATGCACTCGCTTGTATACCAGATTTCCAGGAAATAATAAATATATCGGATACAGCCAGATTCTAAATTATTGTTTGATTTTGTTGACACTGAAAGGGTTTTATAGTAGGTAGTAGTTTTGAATTTCTCTTTTTATCAGTCCATAAATCAAGACAATACTCTCAAAAGACCGAAAAAAATGAATTTCCACCATGTTTTTAGAAATTATATGTTATAAAACTCTGTGTGAATGATATATTGACAAACCCCTCGGTAAAAACCTTCAGAATGTAGTTGGGAATAATACTGTAAAATTTGGTGTATGTAAGTGCTGCTGAAGTAGAAAACAAACTGTTTTTGAGAAAGTTGCCTTTACAGATATGTGTTGTAATAGAAATCTATGCAAATACATAAAGTGCAAAATAAACACAAGTGATTGATATATGAACAAAGCCATCAGTAAAAACCTTTATAATATAAATAGGAATATAACTGCTAAGTTTGGTGTGTGTAAGTGCTGCTGAAGTGGAGATAAAACTCTTTAAAGCTCTGTAATTTAAATCTACAGACACAAATATATAAAGTGCATGCGCAATTAGGATGTTTTCCTCCTTCCAGTCTGAAAAAACACTTTAAAATTAAAAATTTCTTTGCATGTAAATTTACCTGCTCACCTGTCAATCACCCATTGTGCTCAACTGCTGGTTTAAAATACAACTCAACTCAATGTATAAAACACATTCAAATGTGCTGCATAGGGAAAAAGAGACATACTAAAAACAACCAGCTTAAATCATCATATCAAAAAAAAGTACTTTTTCACTGCCATGTGAATAAGTAAAGCCATAAATACAGTCTACAGCACCAGCATGAAACGTCACAGAATATCTTCGGTTTGTGTGGCGACAACATGCAATAGCAAAGCTCATGTAATGTAGCTTGACTAAATGAAGGTGAGCATGTGGTGTGTGTTCCAGGGTTTTGGCTTCTGTGGAGCGTGCTCATCCTGTTCAGCTGCTGTTGTGCGTATCGACACCGTCAGGCGAAGCAGCGCGTTCAACAACAGCAGAGACAGAGGGAGATCAACCTCATGGCTTATCAAGGAGCCTGCAGTTACCCGTCCTCCATGTTCGACCTCAGTACGAACACTCTTAACATAATCACACCTAACAGACAGCTCTTATTTAGGCAAATTACTCAATTACTTTTATCTTTATTAGAATATAAAAAATAATAATATAATATTAGTGATGGGACAGTAAAAAAAACTTAGAGGAACACAGATTAAATCAGACTGCACACAACACTAACTCTTGAATCTACAGATGCAAACTATCATTAATCGTGAGTTCTCATTGGCAGGTTTTCTCACCACACTTAAACTGCCGTCCTATGAGGAAGTAGCAGCCCAACCCAGCACCCCGCCCCCTCCCTACAGCTCCGTCGCCTACCAACGAGGCTCCGCCCACCCCGGCCCGAGTCACATGTTGTCATCACAGAGCTCTGACAACTACACCAGCTGCTCCTGCGACTCCTGCTGTCCGTCATCGCCCTGTAGCTCCTCCCCCTCTTCGGCTCAACTCACGGATGAAACCGATACTAGCCACGCCTCCTCGCCCTCCCTCAGCGAGCCTGGCCATGCCCACTCAGTAGTCATGCACACAGAGTGCGTTCCAATACAGCCACTCGACGAAGGCGGCCAATCGCCAACACGAAGCACAGCCGAGGTCATGGAGGCGGAGCTTCCCAGCTCCTCCCCTCTGGCTTCCAATGGCAGCAACATACCAGTGAAGAACACCAGTAGTAGCACAGATAACATTACTGAAATAGGAGACGCATCACAAACTATAAGTACTAATAATGATGCAAACGGCGCTAATTCGAAGAATATCACCAGCCTTTGCCATCCGACTCCACCGACCTCCTCATCGTCTCTTCAACTCTTCTCCATGTCTGACCCGCTCGGTGTTCATCCCGAGCAGCAGATTAACGCAGCTCAGAAGGAGGAGCCTGTACAGGCCCCGCCCCCTCAGTCTCCGCCCAGAACCGCTCTCTTTTCTCCAGCCAATGAACCGGAGCGCCGTGATTCCGCCGTGAGCGACTTGGATGTGGACCAAACGCACTTCCAGCAGCGACGGCTGACCGGCGACTCCGGCATCGAGGTCTGCCGCTGCCGCGTAGAACCTGAGGAAGAGGATGATGATGAAGAAGAAGGTAACTTACAGACAGAGTCGGCCAGTGGAATGGGTGAAGCCCTTCACGATAGTGCGGATTGTTCCGCCAGAGCCAGACCGGATGGGGACACAAAAGAGGCGTGGCCTGTCTCCTCTGTGACTCCTCCCACTGACGCAGTTGTGATCGCGATGGAAACTGAGTGTGACATTAAGAGCACAGAGGTCTTGTGAGAGCAAACCTGTACAGACTGATGTTAGAAGAGTCATTTATTATAAAGTTATTTCGATGTTTTTGGCTGCATTTATTTGGTCAAAATACATTAATATTATTACATTTTAAAACAGCTGTTTTCTATATGTATTATCAGTGCTGAAGATTTCATATTTTTGAGAAAACTGACATTGATTACTATTCAAAAAGTTTAAGTTTAGTAGAATATAAATACTTTTATCAAGGACACATTAGGTGACAGTAAAGACATTTATAATGTGACAAAAGATTTCAATTGATATCAAATAAATTCTGTTTTTTGAACCTTCTGTTCAATCCTAAAAATGAAATGTATCAGTTTCCACAAAAATATTGGACTGTTTTCAACATATCATAATATTTTCATGATTTCTGAAGATCATGTGACACTGAAGACTGGAGGAATGATGCTGAAAATACAGCGGAACATCACAGAAATAAATTACACTTTAACACAGATTCACACAGAAAATCGCGTTTTTAAATTAGAATAATATTTCAGAATTTTTGGACCATTTTGATCAAATAACTGCAGCCTCGATGAGAAGAAACTACTTCATTTAGAAACAACTTTGGCTGGTTGTGTGTATTTGTGTCAGTCTCTATCGAAGATCACACATTCCCAAACCAGACCAAAGTCGGCACTTGATGACCTTTAATTTTACCCATTATGCCACATCACAAAAGGAAGAAACAAGTTAAAAAAAATAAAAATTATCATAAAAAAAAAGTATTTATTTTTGCATTAAAATGTAAAGGATGTAGGTTAATTCGGACTAATGAACCCTTAAAATGTTCTTTCCTACTTTCTCTCTGACAGTCAGGCTGCTTCATTTGCTCAGTAGTTTTAAACAAACACCAACAGTTGTGATAAAACAACACACCAATGCTCTTCTCATGAAATCTTGGGTAATGCAGAAGACGAACAAGGAAAGCAAGCGTTCCTCAACACCAGCTCGGCCGAAGCAGATCACAACCTCTGGAGAAGAATCGAGACGCACCTCAGGACTTCTGCTTCGCTCCAACATTTATCACGAACATTGGTTTACGTCTTTATGTCGGACACTGATACGCTTTTGTGCTGGCGGGAGAATCTCATCAAGTCTGTCAAGTTCACGTTTGACGACAAAAAAAAAAAAAATGAAAGAAAATATAATTTAATGACTTTTTATTTTCATGAACATTAAGCACATTTAAAACTTCAGTTCACTTTATGTGAAAAATTACAATTTACATTGTATATGCACATCCTGATAGTTTTGGTTGTGCTTCCATTCTTTTATACCGATTCAAAGCTTAAATGTCATTGTATTAATAAAAGAAGAATTTAGTGAGATTAACGATAACTGAAATGAAAGAACGCAAAGAGAATGAACTACAGAAATTACCATTTGAGAGGGAAATGTGCTCAATTATCATGCAAATAAATTAAATGAAATGTAATTTTTTAAATTATAACAATTAAGAAAATAAGAAAAAACAATAATGACTTTTTTGAGATAAAAATTTGCTAAATTATCATGACAATAATCTAAATAAAATGTTAATTTTTAATTAAATGTTTTATATATATATATATATATATATATATATATATATATATATATATATATATATATATATATATATATATATACATACATTTTTTAAAAGTAACATTCTAATTAAAAATATTTTCATTATATATAAAATCTTATTACATCTGAAAACCGAAACATTTGTTTAATTATTTATTATTATTCATGTTAAACGTGATCTGGACATGTTTTGGAGGGATTCACTCTGCCTAAAGATTGCTGTTGAATCAATCGTATATATATATAGAAATAGATCTAATTCTACATAAGAGTAACTCCAGTAGCTTCAGACGAATATAAGCTGTGTGTGGATATGAGATGATCTGTATTTCGTAAGCATGTGTCAGGAGTGTTTGCCGTCTCATGTTGTCAGGCCTTCAGTGTTTCCACCATCGCTGTTACCATGACAACCCTCTGTCAGCAATAGTGTGTGTGTGTGTGTGTGTGTGTGTGAGAGAGAGAGAGAGAGATGCTGATGTGAAGCTGTAGTTAAGACATTTAAAGACTAAACGCTTTACTTAAACACCATCAGCCGCCTGTTCTCTTATCTCTGTTAGCACAGCCAGCGCTCTGCGTGTGTGTGTGTGTCTGTGTGTGTGTGTGTGTCTGCGTGTCTGTGTGTTTTAGAACTCATCTGTGCTTTGGAGAGAACTGATGGATTGTGATTTATTAAATTGAATAGAATTTATCACTTTTTTGGTTTTTATTTCATCCATTCTGTACCAAACTGAACCTGTTTCAGATACCGGTGAGTTTTAGAAATCTTATTTTTGCACCATTTCCCAGGGAATACCGACAACTAATTTCTAGAGTGTTAAAAACATATTTCATATACATATATACGGTCAAAGATGCCAAGAAATGACAAGGTTTCATAATGACATCGTAACATTAATCCCTCCCTCAAAACATGCGACATCTGTGTCATTGTGCTGTGTGATAAAACTGCACTGTGTCTTTTAGTAATAATCCTGCTGTCTGATCAGCATCTTGATATGGATGAAGAAGTGCTCACGAACACAGATTTAGACACATTAGTGAACAATATTTGAGAGAAATAGGTCTTTTGTGTAGATAGAAAAAGTCTTAGATCTTTCAGTTCAGCTCATCAAAAATGGGGCAAAACGTGTTGCGTTTATGTTTTTTTTTTTTTGGGGGGGGGGGGGGGGTTACATAAGAAAGTATTCCCAAAACCTTTAACACACTCTTACTCATTTCATAAAAAATGCAAATAGAGGAGACTTGCTAAAAAGCCCCTTTTTGGTCTTTTTCACCCCTCTGTACTGATTTATTTATTCATTGGTTTGATATTGTTACTTCAAAATAATTAAACATTTAAACAAAAAATGTAAAATTGCATTAAAATGTAAACATTTAAAATGTAAATATTACATTTTTACGTGTGAGTGTGTTTGTGTGTGTGTCTGTGTGTGTGTGTGTGTGATCAGATTTGAGACTCTAAAACATGATTGATGGAGAATCAAGTAAAGCTGAGCTGCTTCAGTCCAGGAAGAGTTCATCTGGAGATATTACTGACCTTATTCTGACCTTTACTTGATCACAATCAGGAGAGATCTGACACGAGCTACACTAGAAGATCTCTGACTGGATTAAACGCTCTGATAGAAGACGTGCAGGAGATTGTGTGTGTGATAGCAGAGTTTGAAATAAAATAATGCAGCTTCATATGATGAAGATTATTGCAGTCCTTCATGAAGGGATGTAGTTGCTTTATTGTCTTCCCTCAGTAACAATAGTGTCCTCTCATGTAATCAGATTCAGCACCAGTTATTCTCAGACGACTTCACATCAGCTGACGTCTCAGGAGTGAAATGTTTCCTCGCGCTGCGCAGAACTTTACATCAAATATTCTAACTGAGGATTCTCTCTGTCACCACGGTAACCTGCCGGTTTCACTCCGGTATTGCCATGGTTACCTGGTGTCCTGCATAGCAACATGCGGGATGAGGACGATCCCGACCCACACACACACCCAGCTCAGAACACACACACACACACACATGCACACACACACACACACACACACACACTCAGACACACACACACACACACACACACACACGCACGTGTGTGTGTGTGTGTGTGTGTGTGTGTGTGTACGTTTGTGTGTGTGTGTGTGTGTGTGTCTGAATGTGTGTGTGTGTGTGTACGTGTGTGTGTGTGTGTGTGTGGTGTGTGTGTACGTGTGTGTGTGTGTGTGTGTCTGTGAGTGTGTGTCTGAGTGTGTGTGTTTTCTGTAAGCCAAATCAAACGTCCCTGAGCAAAATAAAATCATAAACACATCCCAAAGCAGCATGGGAATTGGACAGATTGAGCAGATGCACTGACTCACTGAGTATCACGTACATTAACATCATTAGTGTGAATGAAAGCCTTTAGTGACGAACACAAAATAACCTACTGGTTAGTGAGCGCTTATTTATATAGGGTTAGTAAAGCGAACAAACCTCCAAACTTATAAATATAAAAAAATATATATGAACTTGGATATACAAGTATGTCTAACTTTACATACAGTATTTACAAAATGCAATATACTCTATATAGCAAATTTGTACATTGTGTGATTGTTTATATATATAAAAGCGTAACTATTTTATCATCCAACACTTATCAGCTAAATGCAACCATGAGGCATGAAGATATTAAGATATTCTACACATCAACACATGATTTTCTGTAAAGCTGCTGAAACAATCTCAATGTGGAAAGTGCTGTATAAACTGGGCTTGTATATTGTATATTGTAAAATAATGGCTGGATATTACCAAGGTGTGATGTTTCCCATTAAAGATACAGTATTTCATTAACTGTTTTTTCATAACAACTTATTACCTGTAAAACTGCTTACATTCAGATATGTTTCTAGCATGATTAGCATGTTGCTAGCATGATATCATGTTTCTAGCACAATTTAGCACATCGCTAACATGTTTTAACATGATTAAGAACACTGTTAACATGTTAAAGCAAGATTTAACACATTGCTACCATGTTTCAGAATATTATTTTTAAACATATTACTAGCATATTTAAACACTTTGTTAGCATGATTAGCCAGCTGTGGTTTCTAGGCACGGCTAGTTATAGATAGAAACAAAACTTGTATAAATCATAAAGTTCTGAAATATTTTAGGATAGTTCATCGCTTTTAGTTACAAAAAAGCGTTTTATATGAAGAGTACACTCCATATAATGTGATTTTGACCGTATATAAGATAACTTACAGTTAACCAACAGGTTTTCTGTAGCATTTTCTGCATTTTCACAGGTCATATTCTTTCTCATGGCTGTCTGCGCATGTATTATTGTCATAAAGTATTATTGACACCTCCAGCTCGGCTCGTTCGTGTGCTTCTGCAGCCCTCGCGGGGGCGAGCGACTATTTTTGGCGGGAATGCCTCGAGTTTGACAGCTGCTGTTGGCGGGAACGGGTTGCCCCGGAGCGCGCCCACGCCTCGAGGATTCAGCGCTCTGCAACCACAGAAATGTTACCAAAAAAAAAAACAGATGAATCACGTGCGACAGGCTGTCACAGGCGTTTATAGACGGAACCATGTTTGGTCTCAGTTTCCGGAAGCAGAAACGAATCTGTATTATACAATGTGCCGCAAGACACAACGATAATGCAATGATGATGACATTAAACTTCAGTGTGCAATAAGATACCACTTTTAAACGACTCAAAAAGTCGACTATTTTACTCTATTGAACAATTATAACATGGCATTTTAAATTTCACAAACATCTGTCTCTATGAATACATTCTTAAAGGGACCTACACAAAGCATTAGCATTGCATCAGTGTCTCATCAATGGATGCTCTGCAGTGAATGGGTGCCGTCAGAATGAGAGTATGATAAAAACATCACAATAATCCACAGCACTCCAGTCCATCAGTGAACATCTGGAGAAGACAAAAGATGAAACAAATCCAGCATTAAGATGATTTTAACTCAAATAAACAGAGTCCATAATCCATAATAACACTTCCTCCAGTGAAAAAGTGCATCTGCTGTTGTCTCTCACAGATTTGTTTAGATCTGTTTAAACGCTGCTTGATCTGTGCAGATTTCTCTCCTGATTCAGACCAGAACACTTTTTCACTGGAGGAAGTGTTATTATGGATTATGATTATTGTGATGTTTTTATCAGATATTTGGACTCTCATTCTGACGGCACCCATTCACTAAAGTCATTTCGGGGAAAGAGTGTAAAACACACACACACACACACACACACACACACACAAATTCAAAAACTTTTCACATGATTCGATTATTTTACCAGCAAGTCAGCCAGCTGTGTTTTTGGATTTGTTTTTGCATGTAAATACAGAAGGATAATGCTTGAATATGGGGATCTGAGAGCTCAAACAATCAAGAACCTGTAAATAACAACAACAACAATACATTTACTGGGCAACCAAAAGTGCATGCGATATTAAGATTTGTTTTTGTTCAATAAAACCTCATGCATTTTCCACACTTGAATGCAAAATGAATTGATGTATTTATTTTTCCACAGCAGCGTTGCGTTCATATTAGAATTAAACGTCCATCGTCTAATAAAATGAAATCTCCATGGGTGCTGCAGGCTGGATGCTGGTTAAATGTTATTATCAAAATAAACTTTATGGCATATTTGAAAATCATGCAGCTGCAGTTCATCAGCCGCTCTGAAGAAATGAAGCATTACATAACGCGATAAAATAAGACTCGTCACGATCTCACATTGCATACATGCATTTCTCATCTGAAGCGAACACTTTTCACTCATATTAGCTACATGAACGTGCACGAGCGTAATAAATGCTTGTGACTGTCAGGTCGATTAAGCAAGACATTATCAGCAAGACATCTGTCTCGCTGTCCGTGGTGCTGAAGGTTTCCTTTACAAAACATCAGTAAAAGGGAGCAAAGTGAAGTCACGCGACAGATGGGTGTAGATGCATAACAGAGGCTTGATATTTGACATATTTCCTTTTAAAAATCATTTGAATCTTTAAAATGCCAACCAATGTGCATGGCTCGTTTGTGGTTAAAAGTCTGCTATATCCGCATTGCACGGGATTTCAGCGTGCATTCTTTGTCTCGCTGTTGCTGTTCATAGTTTTAACCCATCTGATCATCAAAAGTCACCCGAGGCTATTTCACTTTGACACTGTTCCACTGCGAACATAATGGCCGCCTGTCATTCACAAACACGCCTCATTTTTCCGCATTGGTCTCCAGGAAAGTCTCCGCTACGTCACGCCCCGTGCCCATTTTCGGAAGGGAACCCCGTCACATCCTCTGTCCATATTTGGGCAAGAGCTGTCTGGAGTTAGCACACGGCGGGGAATCCTCCTGCAGACGTAGATGAGCGGTGGGCGGAGCTTTGTCGGAGCCGAACGGTATAAAAGAGAGAGGAGGAATTCCAGCAAACGAATCGACGGAGATCAGAACCTGAAGGAAGCCTCAGCTGGGAATCCCAAAGCAGGATTGTCATTCGGAAATAATTCCTTGTGGATCTTAAGCTATTTTTACATCGACATGATGCTGAACACCGTGGACTTCAGCGCTTTGGATCTGCTTTGCGCTCAAACCCTTCCTTTGGAGGAACAATACAACGTTCAGAATCAACCTGATGCTGGTGAGCACTGGGTTTAATCTCATGCATATTAAACTATGGTCGAATTAGTAACTTCTAATGCAAAAGCAACCGCTTCTCTTGATCAAACATTAAACTGCATGCAATGCATATAATGTAATGTATTTAAAAAATGCACTTTTAGTTTGCATTCAATCCTGATGCAGTGAGTCAACAGCAGTCGCTTATGTAACGCATCTCTTTTCTCTTTCCTCGCAGCGTGTGGGTTGTTAAAGCCTAAAGCGGAGCCGCTGGACACCGGTTTCCCCGATTGCACCAACGATGGCTTTCCGCCGTCGCCGCTCACCTACACCGGGAGCTTCTACACGGAGACCGGAGCGTGCAGCGCGGACGCGCTTCTCAGCATCCTCACGGAGATCGTCGGCATCTCCGACAACTTCTCCGAGAACTCTCGCGGGAGCGCGCTGTCGCGGCAGGAGTCGCTGTTATCCACCGGGAGCTCGCTGGGTTCACCGGAGTCACTGTGCAACGACTCATCTGACGAATTCACGGATGTGAACACCTGCCCGGCGATCAAGAGCGAGTTTGGCAGCAGCTGTAATGGTGGCGATCTGTTCGATGGCTTTATTTCCCACGAGCCTTCAGACCTGGATGACATCATTGACCTGCTCTCTCCATTGGGTCCCGAGACCGACTCGGTTTGGACACGTGGATCAAGCAAGAGCCGCTGGAACAAGCGAGCGCGCTGAACTTCATGCCCAACTTCCAGATTCCCGTCACAGGGCATGAAAACAGCCTCTATAGGACCATCTCGTATCCGTGCGCCACGACCGCGCTCCTTGACTCGCTGCTCTCCACCAACACGCGGAGCGCTAAACCGCGCGCCAGGAAGGGCGCGGCGCGCGAGAAGCCCTTTTGCTGCCCGGTTGAGAACTGCGAGCGCCGCTTCTCGCGCTCCGATGAGCTTAACCGTCATGTCCGCATCCACACCGGCCACAAGCCCTTCCAGTGCCGTGTCTGCCTCCGGTGCTTCAGCCGTAGCGACCACCTCACCACCCACATGCGCACGCACACCGGCGAGAAGCCGTTCTCCTGCGACGTGTGCGGGCGTCGCTTCGCGCGCAGCGACGAGAGGAAGCGGCACGGACGCGTGCATCTCAAGCAGCACGAGAGGATGCAACAGAAGACGGAGCTCCTGGCGGCCGCGTGCGCGTTTTCCCTCCCCGGACTCGTGTGAGCGCGCGGAGCGTCCTGTTGGTTCCGTTCTACCCGAAGTTTAGTCTCGCGTCGCGGCGCGCGCTCAGAGCAGATCTGCGGTCCGACAACTGGAAGAGTCGAAGTCTGTAATCAAGACTGAAGCAAGCTCGGCATGCGAGGGAAAGCAAAAAACTCGTAGTCTGCAAAGCCAGACATCTTTCAGCACTTCCGGTGGACAGCGCCTCAAAGTGTCAGCGGTCCAAGTCGCACAAAACCATGCTTTTCTACCTAAAACATTGATCACTCAAACCTCAGATGTTGTTTATGAAATGTCCTGCATGTCTTGATGTGAACGTGCACTTGTTACCACGCTGGCATGCGACACACGTTGTTGTATTTTGATACATCACTTTATAAAGCACACGAAAAGAGCTCTATATATTTGTACGTTATTGACTGTAATTTTGTATCGGCGATTTTCAAGAGAGTATACGAAGAATCTATCTTATAGATTTTCATTAAGTGACTGTATTCCACTTTTGACAGTAGAATGTGTCTGGTTGGTTCTTGGGAACCTGAAGCGCTGGAGTATTTAACACTTCAACATCGTAGTTGAGTTGCAGTAGCACACGTGGATGTGCAGATTGGCCTCCTGAGGTCGTTTCGATATTATTGTCTATTTGCCTTTGAAAACTGTTCTCGTGCAATGAAACGTTGTCAAACGCCTTGTGAATATTTGAGGCTACTAAATGTTTCAAATAAATCTTTATTTACTGACATCATTCTGAGTCTTTAATGGTTATGTACATGCATTATATCTTCAAACTAGCTCTACTTACTATTTACTAGTGCTACTTTCCGTATATTGTACAATTATAGTAAATAGGTCAAAATAAAACAAAATAATAATGATGAAATAAGCATGTCCCAACTTCTGGTGTGTAAGCTAAGCATAATAAAAACTTTCATACTAAGAACATATTGATAGAAATAAATCGTTTTTATTTTGTACTTTTCGTATACTGTCGTAATTAAACAAATATTTTGATTAAAATTTCATACAGGCATTAAATTGTTTTCTTTTTTATACTGTAAAAAATATTGAAAAATAATTTCATGCTGTAGGTTTGATGAATTGTAGTAAATATACAAATATTCAGATTTAACTTTAATATATGTTCGTTATTATTACCTTGAAAATAAAGTGTTTTATACTCTCCATTTGGTCGTTTTCACATTAACGACATGTCAGTCTAGCGCCATCTATTGGTGGACAGTGAAATACTCACATCTGTCATTCTTTCACACACACACTCACACACACACACACACAGACAGAGAGAGAGAGAGAGAGAGAGAGAGAGGGCCCCAGTGACAGTATATCAACTCACTCGATGTAATATATTGTAAAGAAAACATAGCTTATATACGATCTTTTATATCTCAAAGATACTGCATTCAAACAAATTTAATCACATATTTAATGTATTATAACTATGGAAAAAATTGCAGCGTATTTTAATCAAGCCAGTTGTTCTCAGTATAAACACACTGGCGGACCTTCAGCACCACGAGTGCGTGGACAGCGCCGCATGCTCGACGCAACGTAACGCGCGCCCACATTATGCTTTTTCTTTACCGCTCCTCGTGCAGTGCGTTCCTCCCAGACCGGGAGTGACGTCAGAGGCGACCGGAGCGGCTGCTCGTGCTCGATGAAGTCGAGTTCAGCGGGTCTGTGGAAGACAAGGGTCCAGACAGAGTGAAGGCAGGACGCGCCAGACGTCTGGGAAGCTGGGGAACCGGTGGGTTTGCGTGCATGAAAGCTAACAGAATAACATTTACTGATGCACTTTCACTGATGGCGCGTGTAGATGTTTCTCTAGATCAGTGTTCCTCAAATCTGGCTCGCGAGATCCACTTCCCTGCGAAGTTTAGCTCTAACCCTAATCAAACGTGTGAAGAATCTGTCTTATCTTTCCCTGAGTGTGCATCTGAACTGGATAAAATAATGCTGAAAACAGAATTTGCACTGGAATTACATAAAAAATTCTTCTTAATTACTCTACGTGAAGTATGCATTTCCTGATAATGTACATAATATTTTTTATTTACCAGTAGAAGAATATGTTCATATACTATGTTAATATGGATTACCAAGACATGATGGAGGTAGGACACAGTAATGAGACACCTCACCTTTAGATTCACATTTATAACAAACAGATACATTATTACAACTTAGAAACACTTTGAATGGCAACAAACATTTTGTGATGCAAAGCAGTGCATTAAATATTGATTGAATGAAACTTAAGTTATCATAATATCTTAAAGTTATCATTCCTTTTTTTCTTTTGCAGGTGTGATAATTCTGCAAGAACCTGTTTTGGACTGAAAAACTCCTGAAATGCCAAAGAAGAGTCTTAATCGGCCCTAAAATGCCCCAAAGTTAATGATACTCCCTGAAACACTTCTCAAAAGCCCCTAAAAAGTTACTGAAATGTCTTTGAAATGCTCAAGAGACTTCTAAAAACAACCCTTAAATGCTCCTTAAGTTAGTGAAAGATAGAATATACTGAAATAGCCCTTAGACAATCCTAAAAGTTAGTAAAATGCCCTTGAAACACACCAGAAGATACTGAAACACCTTGAAAAACTTCTGAAACACTCCAATTGTCACTGAAATGCCCCAAAAGATTGAAAAGCCACAAAACACTCCTGAAAACACTGCAAAGGTTACCAAAGAGTTCCTGATAAGTTCTTGAAATGCTCCTGAAGTTACGGAAATGTTCCTGAAACTTTCTTGAAAAGCTCCTAAAGTTCCTGAAACGTCCCTGACATGCTCCTGAACTCTGAATGACCTCACCACTCGACTCTGGAGTTGTTTTTCAAGAG
>NC_039290.1:9809556-9894556 GCF_003368295.1 Carassius auratus
CATATGTTCAAGTAAAGTGTACTCAACATTTATTTCAAAGATCAAGGAAAATCTTATTTTCCATTATATGAAATACCACTGAAAATAATCAAATGACCACAGCAGAGAACCACACATGATGGATTGTATGTTGTGATAATCTCATAAAAATGTTTGTGTCAATAACCGTCAGATGCAGAGAAACTATAAATGTCTGTGTGTTGTGTTGTAATATGTCGTGTTATGTCATAGTTGCATTTTTTTGGCAAGCCAAACCCTAGTAATCTGCAAACATTTGCTCATTGCAGTTTGGCTGTATTCCCAATAGTATAGTGTTGAATTCTGCAGCATATTGAGCTCAGCAGGTTGTGTTGTGGTTGATGATCAAGTCAACATCCTGAAAAACAGTCCTTCACAAACAGACCACAAAAGAAAAATCAATTGTTGCTTAAAAAAAAAAAAAAAAAAATAGAACTAAGTTGTAAATGTGTACTGTATATTTTGCAATTCTGACTTTTTTTTGTCTGGTTTAAGGTCAATGTTTTTTTCAGTTATAAATTTATGGATAAATGACTTGATGAAGTATGGTTGTATGGTTGTTTACAACAAAATCAATAGTTTTACAAATTTCAGTTCTTTGTATCAAAAGGAACTAGCCTGAAAAGTATTCTAGCATCAGTCCCTCCAGAAAAATGCGGATTTTTTTTGTGATTGTTGCGGGCAAAAAAACTTGATTTTGCGGCAGGTTTTCTTAAAAAATGCGATGGAATATGCAGGATATTTTTGCAATTTTATGCAGTGAAATTGCGGGAACTTGCCAAAACTGCGGATTGATGAAAAAGAGAAAAAAAGGTGACCCCCCCCCCCCAACACCCTGTTATCACTAGGCTACTACCTTTCTGTAAAGAGTCATTTCTTATGACTTCCTATGATAAGCAAGCATACTAAATCACATACACTGTAAAAAATAAGTGTAATTTTAACTGTAAAATTTTGTAAAAACGCTACGGAAAAAAACTGATAATAGGTTAACAGTAAGTTCCCGTACTATATACAGGGAAAAACTGTAAAAAATCTAACAAAGCATTTAATGTAAATTTACAGTAAAATTCTGTTAATTATACAGCTTTTAGAAGTAAAAAAAGAACAAATCAATGTATAATTTACAGTCTAAAACTGTAAACTGATATTCCCAGAATTCCCTGCGTGACACTCCACGTTTGAAAGTATTTTGTTTAAATAATCATGTTTTTAAATAGTTCTTGTTATCAGTTATGTACATTTGAGCTTTATGTTACATCTTCTGTTGCTTAATGAAAGTTTTTTGCATTATTTAAGTATCACGTGTGTTACCATTATGGTGTTTTGTGTTTCCATAAATGTGCACCTTCTATATGTTAATATATACTTCTGCTTGTGGTGAAGCTACTTGTGATGAGCTTTGATACTTCATGTGGCTTTCTCTTATACAGTACCATCTTTATTATTATGGTGGTTGTCAGTATTTTCAAGGTACAAAACAGATTTAATTTTGTGTGTTGTTGAATTTACTGGTTTATATTCACATTTTCTTGTTTGTAAATTACAGCTTTATATTGTAAAATTAACAGTTTTTGACGTAAATGTGTTTACAGTTTTCTGTATTTTTACAAAATTATTCTGGCAACCACAGCTGCCAAAAAGTTTTTGTAAAAACAACAAGAAATGTTTTACAGTGTACTATTTAAGTTCTCATTCTGTTTTATTTCAGACCTTAATTAACACATGGCTCAAACTTACAAAACATTGAGTCAAACAAGTTCTCTAGCTTTACAAAACGAATATTCAACTACTTCCCACACACAAATATACAAATGTTGTTTTACAGGAATTGCAAAGTGCAATCTCTTATTGCAACGTAAATTATTTTACATACTACTAATATACTTACAACTGTAAGGTTTTGGTACTATTCTGTAACAAAAAGTGCAATCTTACAACTGTAGAGGTGCATCAACTTCTGAATGAAACTACAACAGTCCGCTGTGAAAATGAAAACTAACTGTGTAGCCTCTAACACTGGCCTATCATTCGCAATCCTCATCCTCATCCCTCTCTCAAAATAATTTGCCCCCACTGTCAACACACCGCTGATTCGCGCGGTCTTTTGCGCTTATTTTTGTTGGCAGATTAGAATGATTTGCGTCCTTCACCCTGGTTTCACCGCGGGGTTCACAGATGTTGTTCACGTCGCGCAATTACGTCACTTCATAAGGTTCCCATTGGGAAATAATGGCGATTTACGGAGTTCCGGCAAGATGGCGGGCTGAACACACGCGCCCTCACTAAGCGGCCTAGATATCTCCCGTTTTCTATTACGAAAATAAGCTTGTTTCTCAATTACACCTACCCAGAGTGACTTTAAAGATTTGGTGTTATTGTTGTTGACCTAGAAAATGCGAAAATCTCACCAAACAACTCATCCCAAGATTATTATTCCTTCGGACCATCGCGTGGCTCAAACTGCAGCTTCAGAGATGGAAACAACAACTGATTCATTAGAGAAACGCCGTGATTCCTCTCACTTTACACCCACTAAAGTACATATGTCGAAAAAGCTAAAACCTCAAGAAGAGGACATCACCAACGCTACTCTGCTGCAAGCCATTACTTCCCTATCTGCTCGCTTCGATTCACAAGATGAAAAGTTAGAAGAATTGGCGAATCAAATGCGAAACAATTGCATCATGATTGCAGAGATTTCCAAAGCGGTTGAATTTAACTCGGCTGAAATTAAAGACTGCAAAGAAAAGTGCAAAGAGTTGAGCAAATCGGTCATAGGTTTAACCACCGCACACAATGACTTGGAAAGCAGAACATCTGATCTTGAACGATATAAAAGAAGATGGAATCTTCGGATTAATGGCATGAAGGAGAAGTCTGAAGAGGATCCCCGCAGGGAGGTGATTGACCTGATTGCCGAAATTGCTCCGCACTTGATACAGAAGTTAGACGATATTATTGACTCTGTGCACCGGATCGGTAAGAAAGAATCAGGAAGACCAAGACAGATGATTGTCCAATTCGCAATGCGGAAATACAGAGACGAAATTTGGAAATCAACGAAAAACTCATCTGTTTGCCTTAACCGGGGAGTCAGATTTGTGGAAGACTTCACGAAGGAAGACCGTAACGCTCGTGCCGTTCTGTGGCCGCTGATTGCTCAAGCACGTAAAGAAGGAAAAAAAGCGTATTACAGAGGTCCGTTTGGTTACATTGAAGGGCGACGCATTGACCCAACGAAATCCTTCACTTGAACTTTTTACGGGTGGGATGGTGTGAGATGTGATATTTTGGAGAAATGCTAGGTTGCGAAATATGTACTCGGTTAATTGTCATCCATTTAGTACATATCTGATTCGAGTTCGCAATCTGTGTTTTTTTTTTCTATTTTTTATTTTTATTTGTTCTTCGTATGTTTCCAGTTAAGTTACCGTTTTCATTACTCTCTTTAAATGTTCGGGGCATTCAAAATAAGGTCAAAAGAAAGGCTATGTTTTTATTTTGTAAAGGAACTGGTTCGCATTGTATTTTTTTGCAAGAGACGCACTCTACCGTAACTGATGTTGCTTTTTGGTCGAATCAATGGGGAGATAAAATGCTATTAAGCCACGGATCCTCCCACTCTGCAGGGACTGCGATTTTATTTAACAACTGTCCAGGTAAAGTGATTTCTGTTAAAACTGATTCTAATGGACATTGGGTTGCAATTGTTCTGGATATTGAATCTATCTTTTTTATTTTGGTCAATGTTTATGGTCATAATAATGCAAAACAAAATCAACAGCTTTTTGCTGAGGTCTCTTCTTTAATTTGTAATTTTAAGAGGTTATTCCCAACAGATAATATTGTTATAGGTGGAGACTTTAATGTTACACCAGATGAAACTCTTGACAGGCATCCACCTAAAAGTAGTTCATCTCAACCGAACTCTATGATTACTCACTTTTGCAACAATCTTAAAGTATTGGATGTATGGAGACATCTTAACCCTAACATCAATAAATTTTCCTGGTTTAGACCTAATGCCTCTAGCAAATCGAGGATCGATTATTGGTTAATCTCAGATAACTTGTTACATTTTGTGAAGGATTGCTCTATTTCACCAACACCTCTAACAGATCATTGCGCTATTGTCTTGGTTGTTGAGCCAAAGAGTAAGATTTCATATAAAAAGGGGTATTGGAAATTTAATTCTGATTTGCTTGAAAATGCAGGATTTTGTGCAAAGATTAAAAATTTAATTAAAGTAATTGAGAATAGTAATGATTTCAGTTCTCATAAAGCCAGATGGGAATTTCTTAAATTTAAAATTTGTGAATTTTCTATAAGCTATAGTAAAATGCTTGCCAAATTAAGAAGACAACATGAATACAAACTTATATCTGAAATTAATAAGTACTGTAGCAAAAATGCATTATGTAGCATTGAAAAAAGTAATTTTATTTCTCTTCAGACACAATTGGATAACTTGTATATCAAGAAAGCTAAAGGTGCATACATTCGCTCAAAGGCCAAGTGGATAGAGGAGGGTGAGAAAAGCACGTCCTATTTTTGTAGATTAGAAAAAAGAAGACAGTCTAAAAACAATATTATTTCCCTAATGGTGAATAATACTGAAAGTACTGATCCTACAATAATAAGTAAAGAAGTTCATAATTTCTACAGTGATTTATATTTATCTAATTTTTCTCCAAAAGAATGTGATGACTTCTTTGAAAAAATTTGTAATTTTATTCCTAGGATTGACAATGAATTAAGAGATCTTTGTGATGCACAATTAGGTATGGAGGAACTCGATCTAGCAGTTCAGAAACTTAAGTCAAACAAATCCCCTGGTCCCGACGGCCTTACAGGAAATTTTTATAAATTTTTTTGGAATGATTTGAAAATGTTATTATTTAATGCTCTTACTGAATCTATTGAAGATGGATTTTTGTGCCCCACAATGAGTCAAGGTTTGATCATTTTAATTCCCAAACCAGATAAAGATCATAGATATTTAGATAATCTCCGCCCAATCACCTTGCTTAACAATGATTATAAAATTTTTACACACGTTCTTGTCAATAGACTGAAAGAGGGCCTTAATGGGGTAATTAATGAGGTTCAATCGGGTTTCCTTAAAGGTAGATCTATTCACAATAATGTAAGACTAGTAATGGATATGGTAGAATACAATCATTTGATAAAGGATGATGGATATATTCTTTTCTTAGACTTCAAGAAAGCCTTCGACACATTAGAACATAGGTTTTTATTTAAAGCTTTAGAGCTCTTTGGTTTTGGTGAGCAATTTCTCAATATTATTAAAATTATTTATAAAGATATGAACAGCTCCATTTCTCTTCCTTACGGTACTTCACAAAGATTTTCTATTAGTCGTGGAATAAGACAGGGCTGCCCTCTATCCCCTCTTTTATTTATTTTGGCTGCAGACATGTTGTCTACTTTAGTTATTCATGATCGAACGGTACAGAAATTAAATGTATTTGATAAAAGTATAGCAATCAGTCAATTGGCAGATGATACTACGTTATTCTTAAAAAACAAGGATCAAATTCATCTGGCTATTTCATTAGTTAATACCTTTGCTAAGGCATCAGGACTCCAGCTAAATTTAAGCAAATGTGAACTCTTTGCCCTTCATCAGAGTGATATCACTTGTCTGAATAATATTCCGGTAAAAAATAAGGTAAAATATTTAGGCATTACAATTACCAAAGATCAGAAAATTTGTACGAAAGATAATTTTGAAAATAATCTACAAAAAGCAAACCGAATCTTAAATTGCTGGTTACAAAGAGACCTTTCAATTTTTGGTCGAATTTTATTAACCAAAATCGAATACTTATCCAGATTGATTTATCCAGCTCTTTCTTTAGCTCCCCCCACAAATTTTATTAAAACTTGTTCCCGGAAAATGTATAATTTTATTTGGAGACAAAAAGCTCATTATATTAACAAAGTTGACATTGTAAAATCTTATGAACAAGGCGGTTTGAATGTGATTGAATTTGAAAACATGAATATTTTGCTAAAACTCAAATGGCTAAAAATGTTTGTCTGTAATGAAGATAGTTTTTGGTTTACAATTCCCTCAGCTTTGTTTCAAGAATTTGGTGGAATTCAATTTTTGCTCAATTGTGATTTTGATTTATCGACACTCCCGGTGAAACTATCAACATTCCATCAACAGGTTCTCTTATATTGGAAATTGGCATATAAACACAATTTTACACCTCATACTGTTTCTATCTGGAACAACAAATATATACTGCACAGGAACAAATCTTTATGCTTTAAGAATTGGCTAAGCAGAAGTTTATGGTCGGTAAAGGATCTAATGGATGAAAAGGGTAACCTCTTAGACTATAATGCTTTTACATTGAAGCATGGATTTACCTGTCACCCGAAGGAGTTTTTCACTGTCATTAATGCAATACCTTCTGGATTAAAAATGTTGATGAGATGCTCCCTTTCTTATGCTAAAGTTAAACCAGCTCTTCCTACTTTATTCATTGGAGATATTAATTTTAAAAGTGTTCATTGTACTAACAAGTATTTAAGACAGATCGTCTTAATAACATGTTATCCCTGTCAAATTAAAAGAAACAAGATAGATAACATGTTTAGTAAGAATACTGTAAAATATCTTAGAACAGCTTATTTACATTTTCCTATTCCCCCTAAAGCAAAAGAAACGCATTTCAAAATTCTTAATGAGATTTATCCATCTAATAAATTCTTAAATCAAAAATTTAAAATAGATACTGTCCCCTGTTCCTTCTGTAATATCCATGCTGAAGACACTGACCATATCTTCTTTACATGTAATTTTTCCAAAGTCTTCTGGATATCATTTCAGAACTGGTTGATAGAAAAAGAGGTGGTTGTTGATGGTTTTGCTTTTACTTTACAACATATCTTATTTGGTATTCCCAAAGATTGCTATGTTAACTTTTATTGGATTAATAACATTGTAATAATGGCAAAATATTTCATTCATAAATGTAGATTCTTTAAGTCCCTTCCATTATTTGTGGTGTTTAAAAAAGAACTAAAGTGTTATTCTAAAGCCCTTGAGAGAATGAAAGGTGGGAATGCATTGAAGCTGCTTGATCTTTTGATTTCATATGATTTGGTGTGATTTTGTCCCTAAATTTAATTTAATTAGTTTCTATTTATTTATTTTATTTATCTGTCTAAGTAAGTTGTAAGATATGATATAGCCTTTTTTTTATTTTTTATTTTTTTTATCCTTTGTTAGTAATTTTTTGGTTAAATTGTGTTGAGCCTATCATTCGATATCTTTATGTCCTGTAGAAGGAATGCAGTTGCCTTGGTTGTATGTATAATTTTGTATTCAATAAAAAAAAAAAAAATAAATAAATAAAAAAAAAAAAGAAAAAAAAAAAAAAATAATAATGGGGATTTACTGGTGTGAAGTAAACGCAACATTTTTCAACTTTCTGCTAAGATATATTTGCTTCCTGAAATCGGGATTTTATGCGGCGAACGTGCAGCGTATTTGAAAATATGCGACCCCCGCATAAATATGCGGCCCTTGGCTGATTATGCATTAAATCACGCGATCGCATAATCGCGTTTTTCTGTTGGGACTGTAGCATTAACTGAGTGAAATGTATGATGTATGTATGTATCAGATGTATGTGTATTTAGCAAAAGCATAAGTAATCTATTTTCTGAGAATGCACAATACTTCTGAATCATTAGCCTATTAAACCATAAAACCAGTTTGCTTATAATTACTATAATACGTTAAAATAATGATATGAAATAGTCTAAGTCATATGGAAGCCAACGGGAAGCCTTGCACATTCAAGTTACAACTACCACTATGGACGGAAAATATCAATAAATTAAAGTTGCTAACTTAGGCTAGGCTACTATCTATTAGACTTGAGTTTTGTTAACATCTACACCAGCCCTAAACCTAACTTTGCATAAATGCAAATACAGTATTTAACTGTTGTTCAGCTGACAAACACGTGTGTGTGGATTGCGCGCGAGATTCAGGGGGCGTGGCCAATATGACTTCGATTCGTCCTAAAGTGAGTTCTTGTTTGTGTCTCGTTCTGTTCCACATTATGGCCTCTAAAAAAACAGGGCGTCAAACACTCGTTCCGTTCTTTTAGTCTCATTTTCAAAACAAACATGTCTCCTCGCGCGCGCTGTTGTAGTGTTTATCAGCGCTGTCAGTGTCGGGTTCAGGCGAGGGCGCGCGTTATCGGAGCGTTGCAGACGCGCTTCTGTCAGCGCAGGCCTCGCCTGTCCGGCCCGCTTTAGCTCTGGGTGTTTAAAATTAGATTTAACATCTATCATTTCTGTTGGCTGAATAGCTCGGTGTCAGGGTTTGGCAGAGGCCATCCGTCACCGACCGTGTGTCTGCCCCGTCCCCGTCCCCCAGACCATCCGTCAAAGCAGCGTCACCGCGGGAGCGCGCGCGTACTGGACAAGACATGCGGAGCACACGAAGGGGTTTGTCTGCAATATTATGCAGACACTCGTCACCAGAACAACTCATCGTTTTCATCCCAAAATAAAAAAAATGATTATTATATTATTATACATTTTGACAATTATTATTATAATTAATTAATTATCAGTCTCAGTGGTGATAATCGTTAGGTTCATATTATTCTAACCATATTTTGTAAGTTAAAAAAGTAATGATTTAATTATATTGAATGTTTAAATGACTAAAAATATTTTTATTGTTTGCCACTATAAAGTAAAATTATGATTGAATTAATTACGATTCAAGTTCATTTTATTTTTGCTAATGTAAGTAAAATGACAATTTAAATCATTATAATTATTTTTTAAATGCTAACATAAGTTTAAAGAGGTTTATATTCATATAATTAAAATAAATATAATTTAATCTATTATAATTTAAAAATATATTTTTAGTTTTTATTAGACAAATGAAATTTAATATGAATTAAATAATTATAATGTAAACATTTAAATTATTATATTAAAAATATATATATTTTAGATAATCTAAGTAAAATTCAGATTGAAATGATCATAACTCATGTTGTCAAAATGTTTTTGCTACTATATTTACAAATTAATGTTATAAAGTTTATAATTTAGATTATTATAATTTTAAAATGTTTTGGCTACTATAAGTACAATTTATAATGATTTAATAAATGATAACGAACTTTATTTTTGAACTTAATTTTTAATTTCATTCATTTTAGTTTCATCATTCAACATTGAAGATTAATGATTATTTTTTTCAAAATCAAATGTCTTGTGTGTGTTATTTTAAAGTGAAATATGACTCAGACGTGTCCTTGGGTTTCATGATATCTGACCTTGTATAGGACCACAAAAACTGAAAAGCACAAACACACACTAGACACATCAGAGAGACTTCATGTGTTTTTAGTGCATGCATGCATTTTCATTCTAAACATAAACGGTTCTACAGAAGCGAGATGTTGATGTGAGCTGAGGCTCCAGCATTGATTATCCTGCAGCTCTTGCTGGGTTTGTTGATTAAATCAGTGTGAGGTCGGGAAAATCCAGCCGCATCTCTGTGTTTGGAGGACTCAGAGTCCAATCAGAGCGTGTTAAAACACCTCCAACACCTCGTCCTGAAATAGCACCTGAGCCGGATGAACATTATGAAAGGTCAGAACTCAGCGTGTGCTTTCACTGTGAGTCGAAGCCTCGCTGCACGAGTCGCTCTAATGATGCACAAGATGAACACAGTCCTGTGATGCTGTTGTGTTTCTGACTCCTTCTGCTCTCTGGATTCATTCACTGTGCATCTCAGTCTGAAATATCTCATGAGCTGTTCCTCTCTGGCTCACTGACTTCCTCCTGGTAAAGAGCCATTTGCAGTGCATTTAATGCCATGTGATGTAACGTGATGCATTTTGGAAAGAAACTATAGATGCAGTACTAAATATGAAAAACGTTCACAATGCTTTTATTGTGAGTGTTCAGTAATTCAGTCAGCCAGTATGGGGAAAAAAACAACAGTATAATTTATTATATTAATTTAGATAATTATAGTTTAAATGCTTATATATACAATTCAATCATTAAAATTAAAATTGAATTAAATTTCTATTTGCTAATACAAGTATGATTTAATATTTTAATTGACCACCGTTATAAAAAAAAACTTCAAATATGATTTGTTATATTAATTCAAATATTAACTCATTTAATATAAATAGTTACTGTGGGCTAATTTAAGTGTATTTAAATCATTTTTAAATATATACATTTAAATCATTTTAATGTTTACAATTATTTTACTTCTTGCTAATATATAATTTAGTAATTTAATTCAGTCATCTATTATTAAAAAAAAATACAATTTGTTATATTAATTTAAATACTGTTTATTATAATTAAATGTAGCATTTGTTTGTTAATTTAGGTATAATTTAAATGCTTATAATAAAAAAATATTTTATTTTGCTGATGTAGTTATAATTTGTTATATTAATTGGAATAATTATAACTAAAACTATTACAATTAAATGTTAATTAAAAAAAAATCATTTATTTCAGTCAGCCATAGTATATATAATTTTATTAAAATTATTTTATAAATTATATTTGTGTTAAAGTATAATTTAAATGATTTTTTATCACCTGATACCGTGTATGAATATTTTAATTTCACATATAGTTGTATAATAATTCCTTTTTTTGCATTAAAGTGAAAATATGAAAGCATTTACAGTGCATTTAAACAAACTTGAGCAGTATTTAGAATATTCAGCAGTAAATATGAAATACTTTCATGATGCTATTAAGGTGTTTGTTTAGTAATTCAGTCATTCTCAGCCGTTATTAAAAAGTAAGTGAAACAACTGATGAAAGTGTTCATGCATAAGTTAACCTGACCTCCTCTAGTGTTGTATCTATTGGTTTATATTTCCTGGCTGTCATCACTTTGTGCTTCTCTGTCTCTTTTGCACGTCACGTCTGTCTGCCGTGTTCCTGTGATTGGTGTTTTCTCACTGTCATCGGTGTCTTCTGGTTCTGCTCTATGTGAGATGTTAGGTGGAATTAGCTTTGATTTCCAGCTGACATTTCTGCTTCCTATTTTTAGCTCTATTTGAGCTCAGAACACACCTGTGATTGTACGCCGCTCGTGTGATATTACTGTCATCTCACCTTCCATCTTTGTCTTTCATCGCATTCTGCGTTTGCTTCACAGCGCTTGCTCTGTTTGACAAAGGAAAGAAGTTTCATAGTTTCTTCACACGTCACAACCAAATATATTCTCTGTCTCCCTTTGCATATGTTGTCTCTGAGTTTTGACTGTGCATCTGCTAAAGTTTCCCTCACTTTGGAGCTCTCACATTCACGTTCTTGTCTTTTCTTAAACCTCATCACTAAAGCGACTGCAGATCATTAGATGTTTGAGAACATCTTAACATCCAAAGTTGGTGTGCGGAAATAGTCAACCGATTGCATCACAACACGTCCTGCATTAAAACGTTTGTTTTGGTTTTGCTTATTTAAATCTTTAACCTTAAAGAAATAGTTCACCCCAAAATAAAAGTTTGCTAAGGTCATCCAAGATTAGGATGAGTTTGTTTCTTCATCAGATTTGTAGAAATGTAGCGTTGCATCAGTGTCTCATAAATGGATGCTCTGCAGTGAATGGGTGCCGTCAGAATGAGAGTCCAAACAGCTGATAAAAACATCACAAAAATCCACAACACTCCAGTTCATCAGTCAATTGTGGATTATTGTGATGTTTTTATCAGCTGTTTGGAGTTTCGTTCTGACGGCACCCATTCCCTGCAGAGGATTTTTGGTGAGCAAGGTTTTTTTTTTTTTTTTTTTTTTTTAGCAAGTTCCTTTAAAAATGAGCAGTAGTAATGGTGGTTTTGCATCAGTATAGCCAAATTGTAGTTATTCTGAATATTTTGACAACATTCATGGTTATTGGTTCAAGACCAGCAAGTTTACAGGTCCAGATTTTTCCATCTTAAGAGGGAATGTGATTGGATCAATGCAAGCCTGTCTGTGTGCAATAGAAATGTCAGTGTATTTACGTTTTACCCAGTGTGCATTGCTCAAAGTCATGCATAACGACTCCTCCTGCGTTCTTCAGTAAAGTCTGATGTATTTCTGTCATGTTTTAATCAACTAATCTTGCGACTGTGTGAAATGCACACCTCTGATTTCACAGTTATCTTGCTCTTTCCTCAGGCTTAGTTTGGAGATACAAAAACTAAACACAGTGTCCTACCTTTTTATATCACCTAGACATTTTCTCAACTCATTTTTTGTTTCACATTCAGAGCCCTTTTTTTCAGCCAGCTCGGATGTGTTCATCTCCTGGTTTGTGGATGCTGTATGTATTTTCATGCACCAGCGATGGTTCTGGAATCACTGGTTGTGTTTATTGACTGGCCGAGTGAATTGAACACAATACAACTCTCTTTAAGATTAAGGATCCAGAGCGTGAAATCCAGGCCTCTCTCGACTCTAATACAGATCAGAAATATGCCAATATACAGAAATACAGGTTCAACCGCCTTCAGGGATTTCAGATTGAATCAGATTCTACTGTGCATTCAGTTAAGCAGAGTAAAATCATAGTATTTTTATGTAAAAGTCTCTGGGGTATATTTGTAGCAATAGCCAAAAAAACCTTGTATGGGTCAACATTATAGATTTTTTTTAATGCCAAAATCATTAAAGATCATGTTCCATGAAGATATTTTGTCAATTTCCTTTAAATATATCAAAACTTAATTTTTGATTAGTAAAATGCATAGCTAAGAATTAATCTGGACAACGTTAAAGGTGATTATCTCAATATTTAGATTTTTTTGCACCCTCAGATTCCAGATTTTCATATATTTAAATAAATATTGTCTGATCCTATGGAAAAATCTCATTTATTCAGTTTTCAGATGATGTTTTGACAAATTGACACATAAGACTCCAAGGTCACAAATACACTACCCACCTTTCTTTTAAACATTTAGTTCATTCGTGATTTGGACTGGGCTCATGTTTTTCAAAAAGCATCATAAGCTTATGGGCTGATTAAAGTAGAAACAGAATCAAGCAGATTCACCAAGATTCAGTCAGATTCGAAACATTAGGTTCAGTCAGATTCGTGCCAAACCTTTCATTGTTTGACAACAGAGATCATATGTTTCGCTTCCCAGTGGCCTCATAACTTCTTCAACCAAAAGTGTTCAGAAACAAAATATGAAATGTTAAAATGTGACAGATTCCCTGAAGTCAAGATTGTGAGTCAGTCATTGGTTTATCGTGCACCGCACACAACAACAAGCAGGCGTTTGAGACTCAACATCTCTCAGAAACGGTTTATACAGAGATCTGGTGAGTCCTGTGGGTGCCGTGATGCAGCCCTGCGATCGATCGCTTAGAAATGGTTGATCAATGGCCGCGTGCAGACTCTCTCAAACGATCTGAAGCGACTCTCGTGAGACGAGAGAGAGGCACTGCATCTGAATCAGAGAGCTGAGACGCATGAGCGAACCTCTCTCGGTGTGATGTGGCAGTGCTCTGAAAGACTGTTAGCACCATCAGCAGCGGCTAATGTAGAGAGACCAGGCCTGTCTGGAGCAATCTCAGAAAGAGAGACTAATAGAGCCACTCAGAGAGAGAGAGAGATGGAGGGAGAGAGAGAGGGGGGGGGGGGAGAGAGAGAGGGAGAGGGGGGGGGGGGGAGAGAGGGAGGGAGAGAGAGAAACATTTGAAATGTATCTATTGAATGTCCATTATTTTCTAATATTATTTAGAAAAAGATGCATGTTCATTCATGCTGTCATTTGATCTCACTTCATTGATAATATTAATAAATTAAATTAAATTAAATTAAATTAAAGCTGCGGTTGGTAACTTTTGACGCTCTAGCGGTTAATAAACAGAACTGCTTGCGTCTTGCGGAAGAAGATCGTAGCCGGAACTACTTCTCTCTGTTTATGTCTATGAAGAATCACAAAGGTACTGGGTTACTCCGCCGCGGTATCCCCGAAGCAATCTAAAATAGTCCGAATATAAACACTTATTATAGGTGCACCCTAGTGATTCAGGACAAGCTAAAAACACGGTTTGGAAAATGGATTCATGTTGTACTCGCTTATTATATAAATTTTTCTACATTTTGAACACAAACAAAGTTACGGACCGCAGCTCTGATTGGTTGTTTCTTAACCAGAGCGATGGAGTTTCTGCAAATGGCAATAGGACACTGGGAGGAGCCAGAGGAGCTTGATTTATTCACAGATTATCTGTCTCATATTCTACTGTCAGGACATAATGACAGGTTTAACAAATATGTAAAAAATATATTTTTACAAAAGTTACCAACTGCAGCTTTAAATTAAATTAAATAAAAAATTAAATTCATGCATTTAGCAGACGCTTTTATCCAAAGCGACTTACAGTGTATTCAGGCTAACATTTTTTACCTATCATGTGTTCCCGGGGAATCGAACCCACAACCTTGCTAGTTATTTATTTTGTTTATATATATATATATATATATATATATATATATATATATATATATGAACAGCATATATTATTGATTATTATATTGCTCAGTCTGAATGTAGTATCAGTAATATTTGGCAAATCAAAACGCTTTAATCAAGAAGAATGGACAGATATCACACCTGAAAAAAAAGCTCAGTTTTCTAATGAAAAGATGACAGTGTCTGCAGTCAGTGCATGTAAAAAACACACTGCAATTAAAGAGAAGGAAGGATGAGAATCAAAGCCAAACACTCTTAAGGTTTGGGAAGGAGGTGTTGAAAGAAATTCATCAAATAATGTTTGGTAAGTGGTTTCGTTCTGCGGGCGGCAATTTATCATCGTTACCGAGTGAATCAGGAGGGAAGGGAATCAATGTAATTGGGGTGGAACGCTGACAAGACTCGCTTTAAAAACACCTCTTATTCCCTCCTGACAGCACAAACTTTGCTCCTGTGCTGCTTTTACTTTGGCTCCAGAAGAAATCCAATCTGCTTTTCAAGTAGTTCTGGTTGGGCAGGGAAAAGCTGCTACTCCAATTACAGGTGTGTATAAAATCATGAATGACTTCAGTTTCATATTTCAAATGTTTCTCAATGAGATGATTCATAATTTAAAAAACAACAACAACAAGAAAAACACTGAGATACCAACATTTTTCAAAATATCTTCTTGTGTGTTCAACAGATGGGAGAAACTCATTCAGGTTTGGAACAAGTGCAGAGTCAGTAAATGATGACTTGATTTTCATTTATTAATTTTTTTAAATGATGCTTCCTAAAGTTTTTTTTTCACAGATGATGCCATAGAAAAACATTTTCATTTCCACAAAGAACCTTTCAGTGAAGAGTTTCTTAAAAGAACATTTTCTTTCCCTTAGAGTCATTAGAAATGCATCACAGAAATAAATTACACTTTCTCATTGAAAACAGTTATTTGAAGTTATCAAATTATATCACATTTTTCTGTATTTTTGATCCAATAAATTCAGCATTGGTGAGCAGTATTTCTTATATAATAGGATTTTAAAAAATCACAAAAATATTCAGTCATCAGATACGAAAGACAGGTCCTGTATTCAATATTTCAGATGTTTATCAGTAGATGTGAGACATTCAGAGGACGGTTTATCACTCATCTTTAATAAAGCTACATGCAGTAATCTGAAGGTCCTCTCTGGAAGTGTTTTGACCTTGCACTGAGCTCGTGCTGTTGAAGGCCGCTGTGAGAACAGCATGCTGGGATACTACAGACACACAGCAGCTCCAAACAACACCAACACAAGGAATAAAGAGCCTGATCTGGAAACTGATGGATACATTTTGAACTGCTTTTGTTATTTTGTTAACTGCATTAAATCTGATGCTAATATGTGTAATTAGATTTTTTTTATTTTTTTATTTTTTGCATAGATGCAGTGTTGTGTAATTATTGAAATTCCAGCTTTTTAATTGGAAATTGCCAGTGGCAGTGTTGAGTACTCGAGACTCGGTCTCGAGACCGTATTTTAATGGTCTCGGTCTTGTCATGGACTCGTGTGCATTTTGACTCGGTATTGACTCGGACTCGAACATATTAGGAATCGGACTTATGCCCGAGTCCACTCGAGTCCCAATCCAAATATTTCATGATTATTACTGTATGTTGATGTTTATTTAAATTGATGTATGAATGACATATCCAATGACTGGTGATTTTCTTTTGACGTGAGACGTTAGGCCAGCAACACACTGGATGCGTGGCGCAAGCGCCTCAGCTGCGTGGCGTGTCTGTTTTTAATTCGGCTCCCATGTTAACAGGTTAGATCTTGCAGACTGCCTGCGTGAGACGCGCGTCCCAGGCGCGGCTCGAGCCGCGCGGAAAACGCGCGCATGCTAGAAATAGAACCGACGCCTATTTTTCACACGACACGCGTGCATGTGGGAAGCGTTTCCAGGCAAAATATACTAGGAAAATATGTTTATATGTCATTTTGTACACAAATACATATTAATTCATGACATTTTGATATTTCAAAGTCTATAGGTTGACATAAATTCAGATATAAATGTAATTTTAAAAATAAATTAATAATGATCGATTTTCAAATATTGCACCTGTCAAACATACTCTATTTTGCCGTCAATACTGTTGACGTTGTCTTATCAGTAGGTGTGTAAAAAATAAAAAAATAAATTTGATATTGTAATAAAAAAAATAAAGAGCCTGGTTTTTTGGCGGCCTCCCTCTATGTCACCTACAGCCGCAGCAGCGCGCCAAGCGCCGCGTGCAGGCACGCTTCTGGTGTGTAAAGACACAGAAAACGCGAAGCAGCCACCACGCTTCTGGCACGCAGTAGAGACGTCACGCAGCCAGTGTGTCACCGGCCTTAAGTTACCCTCCTGCCTCCGTAACTAAAAAAACTTCGACTAGTGTATATTTTACCCTGCATTAAAACGCACCATCCAGGGAAATTAGCATTAGATTATCCGTTGCTGTTACAGAAAGTGATGAAATGGTAACTGTTGTCAGTCCCCGCTTCCTCTGCACCAGTAGAGAGAGTTTTTAGTTGGGGTGGATTGATCATGAGACCACATCGTGCTCGGTTGGGTAGCTGGATGGTCTCCTCACTTATTTTTTTGAAAAGTAATTATGCCCATCTGTAATCTTCACAACATCTAAAGTGCACATAATCCAAGACATTGTAAGGATATTAGCAGTCATTAGTTAAGCTTCAGGGTTAAAAGTTATGTAAAAGCTGTTACAGTTGAACATTTACAGGTATAGTGGTACAGTAATGTTACTTGTACTAGAAGTGTTATGTAGAATTACAATATAGAGTCGTACAGTAATATTATGTGTACTAGAAAGGTTATATGGATGTGTATAGTGGTACAACGATGTTATGTGAAAATGAGCACTTTATATTGACAAGTAACACTTCATAATACTAATAAAATTACCTTTGCACCACATACTATGTGGCCCTTTATTGTTTCCACCAAACATTTGACATACTCTTGAAGATTTCTTTAGGTCTTGTCTCAGACCCAATCTCTCTGGTCTCGGTCTTGACTCGGACTCGACCCTTTCTGGTCTCGGTCTTGACTCGGACTCGACCCTTTCTGAACTCGGTCTTGACTCGGACTCGACCCTTTCTGAACTCGGTCTTGACTCGGACTCGACCCTTTCTGAACTCGGTCTTGACTCGGACTCGACCCTTTCTGAACTCGGTCTTGACTCGGACTCGACCCTCTCTGGACTCGATCTGGACTCGGACTCGAATGAGCTGGTCTCGACTACAACACTGGCCAGTGGTATTTTAGTATCGAATTTTTATTTTCTATAGTTTTCTGTTTTCATTTTAATTTGTTAAAGTTTTAGTAATTTTTTTTTTTCACGTAGTTTTAATGTATATATATATATATATATATATATATATATATATATATACACACACACACACACACACACACACATATATATATATATATATATATATATATATATATATGTATGTGCGTGTGTATGTCCTATATTTTATACATTTTATTTCTAAATGAATTATATTTTAATTTAAGTTGAACTAAATTAAATATGAGAACTATTGCCTTCACAGCTAGCTAAAATAAAAAGATTTAATCTTTTATTTTATTGCAATTTTTTAATTGTTTTGGTTTCAGTTTTGGTTAATATTACTAAACCTATATCTTACTTACTGTTTCATTTTGATTAATTGTGCAGCCCTATTTATCTATTTTAATTCGGAACTATATTTGGTTTGATTAATTATTAGCGAGCACCCAGTGGTTCACGTTTGGGAAACTGTGGTCATTCTCAGGTTTATTTATTCTGCAAAAATGTGCTTATTCATTGCACATTGCATTGATTAATATCAATAAAATTGGAAATTGTGAAAAATGATATAAAAATGAAATAAACAAGCAGCATTAGTTTGTTGAATGCAGACGAGCTCAAAGCTGGCAGACAAGCAGTTAATGCCATAAAACTCTTTTGATTTCCAAAGGTGTTTAAAGTGATTACAAGCGATTATTGTGGCTTCATGATGGTGTTAGACAGATAGTCAGGGTTCAGTCTCTGCTAGCAAAAGAAAGAGCATAACAACTAATCATTGTTTACCGCCAGAATCCACTCAGTGACCATGGCAACCCATTCCCGCCAAACAGCTGACCTAATGTAAAGGTCAAATGGTTCGCTGTGTTACATCACCGCAGAATTTTCAATCTTCTCCACGACTGACGGATTCCAACATTCCGAAACGGAACAAGGAGCTCGTCTCGATACCTGTTCTGGAGATTTGTTTTCTTCAGTAATGAAAAAAAAGTTCAGATAATGGAACAGCTTAATATATATTGATTTTATAATGTTGTGGAAAGGTTGTTTGCTAATAAGAAGCGAATTGGTTTCTTTCTCGGCGCCAGGCAATCAGAAATAGCCATGTGGATCTGTGGAGAAATTTAGACTTCTCGCACTCACACACACACTCGCAATTTATCTTGGAGCAAATGGAAAAGCACTGAGAGAGAAAATAATTTCACCGCACCTTCCTCAGTGCTTTCCGAGAAATTCTGTGAATTCATCAGTGGTGAAACATTATCACAGTTTAACAGCGGCGGATGAGAACAACAGATGGACCTAAAACACAGAGAAAGAGAGTTTTCAAAGATGTGTGTTTAATATATGAGGCTATGAAACAGATGCCTTTTTCAGTTTTTCTAATTGTTTCTATCTAAAATATGTGATAAATGAAACCGTGATTAAGGGCGGGGCTTGGTTGTATGATGAAGAAAGGGGCGGAGTTTAATCATACTAAATGGCTAAGGAACTTATCCAATTTCTATGACAATGACTATACTAAAAACTTTGTATTTTGGAAAAGTTTTGCATACATAAAACAATGTTGTCAAAATGATCCTTGTTCACACGGATCCACGAAAACAACTAAAAATGCTGTATTTTGCATGCCAGGCCAGTAGCTGGCGATATCAGTTTTTAAAGAAACACTAGACTAGAAATATGGCTGTAGACTGAACATGTAATATATGCACATGATGACACCGTTCACAAAATACGTTTTTGTAATGTACACGATGATGACATTATTGTTTTCAAAAACTTTGAAACCCATTCTCAAATGTTTGCATTTTTAGACCCCCAAGATATCATTGTTCTGTAAATGAACGGCCAAAACTCATGAACATTTGCATTTTTAGTTGGAAACGGTGTTGTGTAAACGCCCCCTAAATGACTGGAAAAGTTCTGCACACATCAGAGAAAGCTGTCATTTCACTAGAAGAACAAGTTATATTTTACTGCAATCACAAAATCCAAAAACAAATAAATAACTAAACATGAGATAGATAGATCGTTCACAATAAGATCTATAACATGCATAAAGAAAATGCAACATATCCATGTAAGATCATGTTTATGTAATGTATGACATTTTTATTAGTACAGAGACTTTGTTACTACTTCAGAACAGGTTTGGAGAAATGCAACTGTTGTATCACTTGACCACCAAAAGCTGTCTGCAGTGAATGGGTGCCGTCAGAATAAGAGTCCAAACATCTGATAAAACATCACAATAATCCACAGCACTCCAGTCCATCAGTTAACATGAAAAGCGACATGTTTGTAAGAAACAAATCCATCATTAAGATGTTTTTAACTACCAACTGTTGCTAAAATATGGATTCATAAGCTGCAATATTGCTTTCTCCAGTGAAAAGTCATCCCATCTGAATCCGGAGAGAAATCTGCACAGATCAAACGCAGTTTACAAGCCAAAACAGCCCTAAACAGTTAAACATCTTAATTAATGCTTGATTTGTTTCTTACAAATATAAGCTTTTGGTTTCTCAAGACATTATCTGATGGACTGGAGTGCTGTGGATTATTGTGATGTTTATATCAGCTGTTTAGACTCTCATTCTGACGGCACCCATTCACTGCAGAGCATCCATTACTGAGTACGTGATGCTACAGTATTCTACATTTCTCCAAAGCAAATTTCATTTTTGGATGAACTGTTCCTTTAAGTGTTAACATCCCTTATTTATCCTCTTTCGCATCTCCATTTCATGTTCGGTTTAGTCACACATTTAAACGTTTATCCCCACTGATATGTAATTTGTGTTTGTGCGGCACACCTGCTGTAATTAAACACAAGCATGCCGTCAAACACCTATGATTTAATGTGTCGACTCAAACGGGACTCGCCCGGCCCTTAACGACTTCAAACCAGACTTCACACACTGCTCTCATTTACATATTAATGACATTTTCATGCTACGTTTCACTTTACGCAGTGTCACTAACCGCAGAGAGACAGTGGAAGAGAATAGAAGAAAAGGCAGATGCATAATAACAAGCTGTAAAACAGTGAAGGTAGCTGTGAACAAAATCATAATTGCACACTGGTGAGTTATGTGACCCCCGAGCGCCTGTTGAGCTGTGAATATACTGCAGATGTAGACCAGCAATAAAAACAATAACAGAAGAATAGTGCGAACTGGCACTAACGGCCTCAGATAAATGTGAGTAGTGACTAGCATGTGGTTTAAATATGAATGAGGGGCTATTGGCGTGTTTCTGATAACAGTAATCCACGAAACACAGTGTTTCCTGCTGTGAGATAAAGAAACTAATTCAAGGGAGGGAAAATAAGAGAAAGTGCAGAATATAAAGCAGACAACAACTCTACATGCAGACTAGTATACAAGTTGCATGGTTTACTATGGTAATTTTTTATAAGGACATACTTTTCTTAATGCATTGCACAATAAACAGTCAGAAGCTCTTCTAGTCAAGCTGCTTAATTTAGATCATTTATAACTTATAAAATAGTTTATTAAAATTAGATGGATGAGCCATATGTATCATTAGTGCTTTGAGTACTAAATTGTGTAAAATTATTAGGCATTTTTATCAGTGTAGTATATTTTAGTAGTATTTATGTAATCTTTATAATATTTTGAATTAGCTGTGTATAGTATATTTTATATAGAATATTTAAGTTTACGTTATGTGCTTTAGCCATTTTTATTATGTATTTTTAAATTTTTTTGTTTAGAAAATATGAAAATCTTAGTAATTTACTTATGTTGTATTTAAGTGGAAGTTTTTCATCTAATCAAAAACATTTTTGATGAAAATGCAATATTGTTACTATTTAAGATTTTCATGATTTATATGGAACCTAAAAAAAATGTTTTATTCTTTTATACTAAAGTCAAGTGGTTTTTTTTGGGGGGGGGGGGGGGGGGGTCGGCACAGACCTTAAAGGGTTACTCCACCACAAAATGAACCCAATTTCAGATATTTTGGATGAAAACCAGGAGGCATTGTTTTAAACGTCCATATAAAAATCACCATCTCCACCAAATTGCACATTTTTGTTCAGCCTTTGAATAAAATTGAGCTGTTTTCCTCCATACTTTAATTTATCAGAATATATAAGCCATAAAGGCCTGAAAGATCAAATATGATACTTGACAAAAACACATATGCATGCAAACTTTTATTTAAGACATTTTGTTCTACAAACATTTCCATTTATGCTTTCTGATACTCTCAGTATCAGAGTAACCGCCGTGAAAGTCAAGAAGTGCAAAACTTTGTGGAAACTTGGAGTGTTTGAATTCATGCAGGTCACATCAGACATTAATCAGACTCTTTCTCTCTCGGCCACATGCTGATTCACCTGATCCGCCAATCTCTCCAACCTATTTATCAATGCTTACGCGAGAAGAGACGCCGTCATTTCACAGGTCAATTCACTCTAATTATGGCGTGGCGATTTAATCTGCTTTTAAACAGCCAGACAGACACTTTAGAAAAATTTCATTAACCTCCCAATTTTCAATCTCTTCTGTTTATTAGACGGTGCATTTAGATCAGACAGACAGAGGGAAAACAAGACAGGTCTATCCAGACAGCATTTTAAGGCGGCAGACGCCAAAGCTTTTCCAAAAGGTGAGCAGAATAATGAAGATACCTTAAAAAAAGCATCAGAGAATGCAATCCCACAATGCCTCTTTAAAAAAACAAAAAACAGTGGTTCTCAGTTCTGCTTTTTAAAAGCTATTTTGGTCCTAATGCACTTATTAAATCTTTTAGCTGTCAGGCTCCAAGGGACACACAGGTAATCAGGTATATGATTGTAATTTGCTAGTGATTTCCTCTTGATTGGTGATGTGACGGGTCAAGAGAGCTGTAACAGTAAAACTCAAGTTCAGAAAAGGAAACGATTTTGCATTTGTCTGTGTCAAACCTGATAAGCGTGGCCCGACTCTTCCTCATCGCGCTTCTGTGCTTGTCATATTTTTAATTGAATTTCCAGTGGAAGTGTAATCAGACGATCATATACCTGATTACCTGCGTGACCCTTGGAGCCTGACAGCAAAAAATCACAAGTCTGATTGCTTAGAAACCCGAGCAATAATGATAGCGATTCTTGACTTAATTTTTATGTTCTTATATGTGTGAATTTGTATTATACAGTTATTAATTTATAAAAATGAATATACATTTTTATCTACTGTAATAGTAATGCAACATAAAAATCAACATGATTTGGTTGAGAAAGCTCATAAAAATGAGATAATATTCACGGTGTATGCATATGTTACAGATGTGCTGCATTAAAGCTGATGCAGGGTGGAATAAAACTAAAACCAAAACTACATACTGACACAATAAATTTGTTTATTAACAAAATAACTATAACTAAAATGAAAGTGAAATGTGAAAATTAAAGTGAAAATACAAAAATAAAACATAATTCAGTATATTAACAAAACTTTAATGGTCCTAACACTGGGCCGATGGGTAGTGATTATATCATACACCTATTCCTAACCAGTGTAATTTTTGTATTATTTATATACTATTTTAGTATTTATTAAAGGGGGGGTGAAATGCTATTTCATGCATACTGAGTTTTTTACACTGTTAAAGAGTTGGATTCCAATGCTAATTAAGTTGAACGTTTGAAGGAGTATTTCTGTTTCCAAAAATACTCCTTCCGGTTTGTCACTAGTTTCGGAAAGGTTTTTTCGAGTATGGCTCTGTGTGACGTTAGATGGAGCGGAATTTCCTTATATGGGTCCTGAGGCACTTCTCCCGGAAGAGCGCGCGCTCCCGTATAGCAGAGCACTGAGAGCACAACAGACTTCACTGATCAGAGCGAGAGCGTCGCGAAATGTCACAAAAGGAGTGTGTTTTTGGTTGCCAGGGCAAGACAACTCTGCACAGATTACCAAAATAAAAAAAAAACAGCATTAAGGGACCAGTGAGTAAAACTGCTTCAAATATCTCTGTGTTGTTAACTTAACTATCGGCGATTAAGCACATCAAGTAAACAACATGCGATGTTTTCATCAAACTGCACTTTCCACATGTACAGCTTAAAAAAAAAAAAAAAGACGACATAAAGTGAAACTTAGTCATTTTCCAAAACCGCTAAACAAATATATACAGTTTCAGTGCATACCACATAGAGACGTCCTGCTGTAGTCGTCGCTGCTGCTGCTCTTGTTAAATTTCAGCCTCGGGATCTGATTCTGGATCATAAATAAACGGCTGAATCTGACTGTTAGCCATGGTTTGTTTTGGTTGTTTTTTTCCTCACGGTAATGTCACAGTTTCCAAACACTCTCAACGCAAAAGCTTACTCGCGCTCGTGATTCTTTAGCTCCGCCCAGACGTCACGCCTCCAGCCGGTCGTATTTTTCCAGGAAAAATCGGTACAGACTATCTTTCTCTTATGAATATAATAAAACTAAAGACTTTATGGAGTTATGAAGGATGCAGTACTACTCTATAGGTACTCAAGATTAACAGGAGATTGAGTGAAAACGAGCATTTCACCCCCCCTTTAATATTTTGAATGTTTATTATATATTTTCAGTTTTCATTTTTTTTTTTAAGTTTTAATTATTCTTTATTTTTTATGTGCTTTTGTCAATTTTTTTTCTATATAGCTTTAATTTATTCTTATTTCAGTTTTAGGTTTAGTCAGGTCAAGTCTGCTTTATTATCAATTGTTCCACATGTACAGCACATACATACAGAGAATTGAACATGCGTTACTCTCAGACCCTTGATGCATACAGATAACATTATAGAGCATAAAAATACAAGCAATTTTAATACTACAAATTAAACTTATTATATTTCAGTTAAATACCAATGCTATATTTCATTATATGTTTTAAGTTTGCATTTTTCAAATTTAAGTTTTTCATTAAGTTCTAGTTTTAATTGGCAATAACAGTGTTGTCCCCAGTGCCCTTGCTGTGACCTCCAGACTGCGCAGCTCCTACAGTAGACGAGGCGGGTCTGAACCAGTGTGTGGGGTTTGTGTTTTCATGCTGTGCAGAGGCTTATTGACTCCGCCCCCTGAGCAGATGTTAACTCTACATCCCATCTGACCTCTCACACCTGTTTCAATTAGACAGCATCACCTCGTACCTGTGCTCGCCGAGCTGGGACTGCCACACACACACACACACACACACACACACACACACACACACACACACACACACAGGCCTCAGTGATGTAGCTCAGAAGCACTCAGCCATATATAAAATATTATATATATATATATATATATATATATATATATAATACCATATGTAATATGTGACCCTGGAGCACAAAAGCAGTCTGAAGTCTCTGGGGTATATCTGTAGCAATAGCTAAAAAAAACATTGTATGGGTCAAAATTATTCATTTTTCTTTCATGCCAAAAATCATTAGGATATTAAGTAAAGATCATGTTGCATGAAGATATTTAGTAAATTTCCTACTGTAAATATATACAAACTTAATTTTTGATTAGTAATATGCATTGTCAAGAATTCATTTGGACAACTTTAAAGATGATTTTCTCAATATTTAGATTATTTTGCACCCTCAGATTCCAGATTTACAAATAGTTGTATCTTGGCCAAATATTGTCTGATTCTAACAAACCGTACATCAGTGGAAATGTTATTTATATATTATTTATCTTTTTTGTATGAAATGGATACTTAAGAAAGTTTTGTGATCCAGGATCACATATATATTTATATAAAATATTTTAGATAAAATTTGTGTGTACATCAGGGCTCCACACGATTATGACAAAAATCATAACTTTCGATTATTCCATTGAAATTGTAATTGCAATTATTAATTGTGATTATTACAATTTACATGCATGTATATAGGATTTTTTGGAGCAACTGCATGCCATATTTTTTATATGAAAATAAGCTGAAAACACTCTAACTGAAAAACATTTGTTGCTTTTTTTTATAGTATTAAGCCTCAAATGTCAGCTATACATTGGTTTCTTCTTTAAATAAAAAAGCAAAAATATGCATGGTGTTATAATGTTATATCAAACTAAAACAAAAACACGTTTTTGCATGCTTTAATTTAACATGAATTCATTACTGTGTTGAACTACAGATAGAGCACAAAAACTGCCCTTGTAGGCCAAGATATTAGCATATGGTGATTTGCAACCTGCTAAACAATGTTATTTTTGCGTGTCTGTATTTCATAAGCATCTTTTGCAAAGAATACTGTCAAGGATGCAGCATGCGAGACTCTTTAAGGTAAGTTTCCAGGGTCAAACCTGCCACAGAATCACATCTGAAAATGTTGCTATAGTAACTATTCATTTGGATGTGTGCTAAAACAGGAGGTGACATGCAAATATCTCCTTCTCCTTTATCACACCTCCTCTACAGCTCTCTTCGGTAGATGGAGGCTGAGAGTATAAAGCCTGGCGCTGTTTGACAGCCGTGTGTGATGTAAAGGTCTCCGGTCTCATTTCTCACCACGCAACTATTCATTATGCATGATATAATTCACAGATTTTTAAATATAGATGGTTTTTATACTCTAGTATGAAGCCATAATGGATTTCAGTTACATTATCTCACACAATTTCTACACAATTTCTTGTGAAGCAAAGCAATCATGCAAGTAAAAAAAAATGATTAGTGAAATTAAAGTATAAGTACGTAAAAAAAGTCTGGTTGCACTTTATTTTACAGTACGTGTACTAACATGTACTTGTAGTGTACTTACAGTGTATTTATCTAAGAAAGTACTGGTAATACAAGGTAACTACATGGGGTAGGGTTAGGTTTAGGGGTAGGTTCAGGGTTAGTACATAGTTATTGCATAGTTATTGTAATTACTATAATAAGTACATAGTATGTCCATGAGGAACAGGACTGTAAAATAAAGTGCTACCAAACCGTTTTGAATTGTTTTTAAAATTCAATAGCAATCAAAGAGTGAAAATGTTTCAAATTAAATCCTACATCAGTTTTTTTCCCAGTTTAATTGAGATTTAGGAACATTTTCCACCTCCTTTCTAATCTATAAATATAAAACATGCCGCTGTACCTTTAAGACTTGACCTCTCAGGGTCAAATATGTTAATGAGCTCACTGTTGTGATGTCATAATCACAATGATTCTGTATGAGTCATTTTAGCTGTTTTTAGTGTCATTAAATGGTCTTGTTCATTAAAGTTTAGGATCCATTAAATTACCGTAGCTATGTTTAATATGTATGTTATATTACTGCAGAAACAATGGCACAAATCTGCATATTAGACTACGGTATTAACTTCACAGAACACCACAGAAAATGAATGTCATGTGGTTGCAGAGGCGAATTAAATGCATATGGACAACTCGTATTTGCATATTCATGTCCACACATACATATTCATGTTGCACATTTGACTTGATACTTGTCAAGAACATCTTTCCAGCTTATATTTCACCCCAAATCAAAGAAAGAAATAGAAAATTATATTTTGCATACACAAAAGGAAGCCTATTGTCAGGTCCATGAAAAGGACAGTTATTGTTTTTATGAAAGCATATAGCAAATCTATATATTATATGCATAATACATAAATAAATTGTATCATATGTATATAGAATAATAATCAAAATAATATAGAAACTATATATAAACAGGGTAGTTTTAGTTAAGTTAATTTAGCATCAATGGGATAGTGCAGGCTTTGCATATATATTCTAAATTAAAAATATATATGCATATTATATGACTTGCAATGTATTTATATCTCATGGTTTTATGTTGCATAAATTTGTGCTTAATTGTCCTGAACATATCTCTTCAAACTTATTTACATTTCACTCCTGGTTATATGTGCCTTATATAATCGTGTATGTGACTAATAAAAAATCCTGGACATGTTTTAATAACACACATCCATCTGCTACACTGTATATCCTACTGTACAAATATCATGCATCAGAATAACAGAGTAATTTGAAAAGCAAGATAATGTGCTCAAACGCAGCTCTGATGTGGCTTTCATTCTGGATTCATGACGGATGAATATTCCATGAGTCTATTACAGAATCACCTGTTCACGCTGGATTCGTGAGTGTTGTCTCTGTCTTGTCAAGTGTCACAACACCCAGTCATCCGTGACACACAAACCAGGCCGGACAGAAGGGGTGCCCGAGACCCAAACATAAATGAGGCCTTTTCGGTCACTGCAGCAGCTCTGCATTATTTAAACATCCAGTAAATATTCATCTGCCTTTAGAGCCAGAGGGCAGAAACATTCAACCTGCCATGCATCATGACTTTTTACAACACATTTTACTTCAATAATCAACATACTTGTGTTGCATCATGAATTGTTTTCAGACACAATAAATTTGCAAACACAAACCAAAAGCACAATGTTTTTACATAAAGTTTGTATTAAAGGGACAGTTCACCCAAAACTGAAAATGACCCCATGATTTCCTCACCCTCAAGTCATGTGTATTTGACTTTTCTTCTTTTAGGCGAATCCAATGGGAGTTATATTAAAATGTCCTGGCTCTTCCAAGGTTTATAATGGCAGTGAATAGGTGTTGAGATTTTTGAATTCCAAAACATCTCTCCATCCATCATAAAAAGTGCTCCACACGGCTCTGGGTGGTTAAGAGTTATTAAAAATAATTTTATTCTAGATTATAATAATTAGGTTATTTTATTATCATCACAATACTATTGTAGGTGTTATAAAATTATAACAGGTGATATAATGAATTAGTATTTATTTTCATATTTTCACATTAATTGCACTTAAAGTATTAGTATTTATTATAATATTTTTTCTTGTTTTTTGATATGTCTGTATAGATTTAATCAACTTATATCTAAAATAAACTAGGGTTATTTTAACGTTTATTTTAGTATCACTTAGATGTATTATTAATATTTTGAGTTACTTATTATTTTTATATTTTCTGTTTAATTTTAATGTTATATAGTTTGTACTGTTGTAGTGACGCGGCTGAATTGCGTCACTTCCGCGTCAGTCGCGCGAAAAACAGAAAACGGTTTAGTTTCTGCTGCGTGTGCTCTGTGCTGTTAGTCCACTTTTATACAAAAGAAACGTAAGAGTTTAATCATTAAATCACTCAGAAATCATCATGGATGTGGGGGATCTGCTCAATTATCAGAAACTGACGCGTTTAATGGCTTTATTCGGTTGAATTTGTCTATAGTTGAACTGTTCTGCTTGTATTGGCATAACGTTAATCTTAAACTTCAGTCCTGAATGAATACATAAACAGCCTTTTGAATTGTTACACATGGTTTAGACTCGTTTAGGTTGTTGTAAACTAATTAATCTTTTACTGAGCTTAGGTAAAAAGCTTAAAAGGTACTGTGGTGGTCTTGGATTTACCATGGTATTCAGATAATTACCATATCCACGTAACGTTGTCATATTATTGACATTGAAATAAAACCATATCAACAAACTATGGTAGAATTAGCCACTTTTTATTTTAATTGTGTAAATTAGCAACTGAATAACATTTTTTTGGATTAATGTTTCTTGAAACTGAATGTGTTTATTAGGGTTTTATTCCAAAAATATCAGGATTTTGTATTGTATTTATTAAATTTATATTTATTAGTTTAGCAAACACTTTTATGCTAAAACAAAGTAAAAACATAAAACTTAACCAGCTTTCAAACACAAAATAGTCTTTCATGTTTTATGACCTCTAGCCAATAATTGTTTTCTGTAATTGTAAATAATTAGATTTAATTTATAATGTTTTTAGTGTAGCCTAGTATTATTATGTTATTGCTGATTATTATGTTCGATTGCTGATACTATACATATTTCTTGAAACAAAAAGTATACATTTTATTAGGATATTATTCCGAAAATATTAGATTTTTTGTTTTGTTTTGCATTTTATATTTATTAATTTAACAGATGTATATTATCCAAAACCAAGTAAAAAAAAAAGTTTTATAAAGGCAGTAATACAAGCGTATAATATTGGGGCTTACATTTTTTTTGTTTGTTAAATGTTTGTAGTTATTGCCAATATTAAAAATCTATACGGTTTTGCATATATTTTTTAAATAGCATTGAAAACTAGAGCTCCATTAAACACTTTTCATTTTGAACCAGAGAGAAAAACAAGTCTTGTTTAATACAGAGGCACACTGGTGTACTTGACCTTTGACCTCCTGACCTGCTGTGTGTTAACAGGGCAGGTTCACAGAGGCGGAGCTTGACCTGAATGACATCATCCAGGAGATGCACGTCATCGCTATATTATCTGCTGGTGGAGCTGAACGCTGTTCATTCTCTGCTCGTCCTCCTCAGACACGACAACACTGATATCCTTCACAAACCACGAGTGCTCTTGTATTAAGCTCAGGACTTCATGGCTTATCATTTTATACAAATATAAAAAGAAGCACCAGTGCTCACGAAATAATTACTTTTAATAGTAAGTTAGTAAATGCATGCTATCACCATCCTTTGGTATCTGTAATATTATAGTATTTTTGTTTAACATTTACCCATTAGATGATAATATTTATTAACTTAGTAGATGATTTTATGCAAAAACCATATCAGTCTTAATAATTAAACATTTTACTCCTATTTTATTTTATCAAAAGTATGCAAAATTGTATCAAAAGTATATGTATTTATATATATGTGTGTGTGTATATTGTATAGTGCGGTTTTAATACCCCGCCCCCATCCCAATTCTGGTAGATTAAATATTATTAATAAATGTAAAAAAATATTGGTTATCATCAATACAATTATAAGACTAAAAAAAAAAAACAGTTGTATGAATAAAAAAGCTGTTAGCAGAACACAAAAATCATTATCTAAATGAACATAATAATAATAATAGTAATAATAAAGTTATTAGCCACAACAAAACAAATGTACACTTACTTTCAAAAGTTTGAGGGTCAGTAAGATTCAAAACTGCAATTATTTGATTTCACAATGTATTTCATAAAATATTTAATATGTAATATATAAAATGTTAATAAATAGTGAAAAATTTAATTAAATACATTAATATTGTGAAATATTATTACAATTTCAAATAACTGTTTTCTATGAGAATATATAATAAAGTGTAATTTATTTCTGTGATCAAAGCTGTATCTTCAGCATCATTCCTCCAGTCTTCAGTGTCACATGATCTTCAGAAATCAGAATAATATACTGATTTACTGCTCAAGAAACATTTCTGATTATTAGCAATGTTGAAAACAGTTGTGCTGCACACTATTTTTGTAGAAACTGTGATACATTTTATTTTTTCTGATTTTTTTGATGAACAGAAAGTTACCGACCCCAAACTTTTGAGCAGTAGTGAATATATATATATTGCTTATCACACATAAAACATAGATTGGCTGTAAAAAAAAAAATATATATATATATATATATTGTGCATCCCTATTTCAAATATGCTTGTAATGATTGATGTTATAGTAAGTCCTCAATGTGAATCACATATCAGCATCGCGGTGGATCTCCTGCAGGAGCTGACAGACATCGACACGCTTCACGAGAGCGAGGGGGGGCCGAGGTGCTCATCGCTCTGGTAAGAAAATATATATTTAGTAATCAGAGAATACACATCATCAGTGGCGTTACAGGAGATTACAGGCTGATTCACCAGCATTAGCAGGTCACGGTCCGGCAGCACAATGAGATTATTATGAGAAAATGACATGAATTACTGCTGCTTCGTGTTTGGCCTGACGTTTGCGAGAGAAGCAGAGAGACTTTTGTTAAGGTTGTGCAATCACTGCTTGTGTCAGATGGAGCAGAGGAAACAGGAAGAGCTTGTGAACAATCACAGGCTGATTGGACCGCATGCATCTGATTGCTGCCGTTTTGTTTTTGTGTCGAGAAAACGCATTTACACAGCTGAATAACTGTTTATCTGGCAGCACAACAAACAGGGTACAAAATAGGTCTTGAAATATATATATATATATATATATATATATATATACATATATATACATTAAAGTATATTTAATAAAATGCATATTTTTTATTATTAAAATATAGATGTAAAAATTTAACAAAAATAAATAAATATATTTTTATAAAATAAATACAATACATTAAATTGATCAAGTAAAGGCATATGTAATGTTACAAAAGATTTCCATTTCAAATAAACACTTTTCTTTTGCACTTTCTGTTCATCAAAGAATCAGAAAAAATTTAATGTATTATAGTCTCCACAAAAATATGAAGCAGCACAACTGTTTTCAACATTGTTAATAATCAGAAATGAGCAGTAAATCATCATATTATTCTGATTTCTGAAGATCATGTGACACTGAATACTGGAGGAATGATGCTGAAAATACAGCTGCGCATCACAGAAATAAATTACATTTTACAATATATTACAATAGAAAACAGTTATTTTAAATTGTAATAATATTCCCTAATTTTATCGCATATTCTCTAAGTAGATACTAAATTTGATTTTGAACTTACTTCACAAACATTAAAAACTGTGTTCTTATGGGTAGTGTGATAAAACAATAAGCCCCAAGAAGACGTGGTTTACAACGCCCTTTAGCTGTTATAAATTCACTGTAAACCACAGCTTCTCGGGGTTTATTGCTTTTATTAAACTGTTATTCCATATACGTAGTATAAGGTCTCACAAAATAAAACAGAGCAAATAAAGTGTAACGATATAAAAAAAAAACGGTGTTCTTCCACCGAACAAGCAACAGACAAACGTAAACAAAGGTGTGTGTTTGTAGAGTAATTCAGCTTCGAACGCGGCTCAACCAATCAGAATCAAGGATTTGAATTGTCATGTGACCTCCCAGGGTGAGTTTGAGCGCTTCAGTGCCTTTCATTAATCCTCTCCTGTGGCCTCATGGGATGGTAAAGTGTCCATCAGATGCACACGTTTCCAAGCTCCCAAACTACAAGAGCTTTAAGACAGATGAACTCTGTTTTTGCCAAGCTTGCCTTTGAAAAATATTCAGAGCTCTTTTTTTCATACTTTATGTGTGTGTATATATAAAACTCCAGTAGCTCAAGCAGTGAAGTATGATGCTATTAGTCCCAAAGTCATGGGTTTATTTATTTATTTATTTTTTGATAATGCATGAACTGATAAAATGAGTGCCTTGAATACAGTGTAAGTCACTTTGGATTAAAGCGTCTTCCAAATGCATAAATGTAAATGCACGGACATATGACAAATAATAATTGTTTGTAATTAGAAATAATTTAATACAAATAATTGATATAAGGTTTATTTATTCATTACCAAACTACAAGTAACCACTAAACACTGGATTTTCTGGCTTTGACATTAAAATATATTCAGAATTGTTGTCGTTGTTTAAGACACTTTGTAGCAACCAAACCAGATGTTCACGAGCACAGCTGTTTGTTTTCAGAGAAAATGCCTGATTTCAGATTTACCCTCCTCTAAATGAAAATATGACATTTAATAATGCTTTTATTCAACATGGATGGATTAAATTGTTTTAAAGTGACAGTACAGATATTTATACATTTACATATTTATTTATTTAGATATATCTAATGTAAATAAATGTTATTTTGAACTCTTTATTCATCAAAGAATGATTAAATAAATGTATCACGGTTTTCACAACTGTTCTCATCATTGATAATAACAAACCTTTATTATTAATGAGCAGCTAATCGGTATATTTTCATGATTTCTGAAGATATCGAAATAATGATGCTGAAAATACAACTGTGCATCACAGAAATAAATTAAACTTTAACAGAGATTCATATAAAAGCCATCTATTTTAATTTCTAAAAAAAAAATCACATTATTACTGCTTTTACTGTAGTTTTGATCTAATAAATAATTATTCCAAACCTTTGGTAGAATATGTTTAAAATAAAACAAATGTCATTTAATGAGGGGAGAAAATGCCTAAATGTTCACTTTAAAGGCGTTTTGTGTGTTGGAAACACCACACATGGCTTGAGTTTGCAGGTTTGGTTCTGGAACGATCCAGTTCAGCTGCAGAGAGAGATAAATGGTCTATCTGAATGGATTTAAACGGCACATTTCCTCTGTGTCTTCCTCTGCTGTTCCAGTTCTTGTGTAATCTCTTTCCCTTCCTCATGAGATTTCGCACCCTCGCTCTCTTTTCCTCCCACTCACCGCTGTGAGATTTTCTCCCATCATGCCTCTGATTGAGTTATCAGGTGTCCTCAGAGTCTTTTATAATACAAATGAGTCCCGAACTCCCTTGTGATGTGTCATATAGAGCTGTTCGCTCTGCTCGCGCTTCCCTTCGGTTTGTGTGTCCCGTGTTTTTCTTTTACTCCTGGTCTGGGCTGTAGTTCAGGTTTTTTTAACTCACGCTGGTGACATTTTCTCAGGGCCTAAGGCGAAAGCAAGATATTTTTTTAGCAACCTATTTTTAAATGGTGTCACAAGCAAAGAATATTCTTATTAAAGCAATAGTTCAACCAAACTTTAGCTCTTTTCCATACAGCTGTAGATTATGTTGACCGGGTCTGTTGAGCTCCAAAATGGACAGCAAATATACCATAAAAGTAGAATCGTGTGCTTTATCCCAAAACTAACGATCGCTTCTAGTGAGAAACTCGACAAAAAAAATTATATATATATTTTAGTATGACCTACTCAAATGTGTAATAATAAAACACATAGTATTTCCAAAGACGTTTATATAACATTTATTTTTTTAAATGCTTTTATAAGTTTAAAATGAATAAAAAATATGATATAAAATATGTAAGTAAAATGTGTATTTTTATACATGCACCATCAAAAATGATAAATGAACATTTATTTATGCATTTAAGGATTTTTGCATTTATTTAGCATTTCAGGATTTAATTTATTAATTTATGGGATTTTATGTATTTATGCATTTGCTTATGCATTAAAGCATTCATTCAAGTATTTATTCGTGTTTAAGCATTTTGTTTTAATACATTTATTTATGCGATTAAGTATTTATATATGCAGTTGTTCATGCATTTTTATTTATGCATTTATTTTGTACATTTATTTATGCATGTATGGATTTCATTCTGGATTTCTGCATTTTTACTTTGCTTTAAACTAAATTGTAAATATAGATGTTATAATATTATTATTTATTTATTTACAAAAATATAACAAATATATTTAATTAGAATTAGAATATATTTATCATTTCACATTTATGTAATAGCATCCACAAGAATTGAAAAGGAGCCTGTTTTTAGTTTCTAAATGCTTGTTCAAACCTGACGGTCACTCGCTCTTTTGCACACAATGCTTATGTATAATATATGGCTCAAACCTCAGGTCATCAGGTCGTGCTTACCTTCAGCTCTGGATGTTAAATCAGTGATGAGGTTCATTTGTTCATGTGTTGAGTGAACGTCTTCTGATCTCACTGCAGTGTCTCCATCAGTGATCAGAGCAACTAGGTGAAGCAGACGCTGCAGAAACTAGGTCATAACACAACACACGACAGGCTTGCACTTACAGTAACAGCAGATCTCTCTGTCTTCTGTGGCAGCTGTGATCGAGAACATGGCCGGGTTTGGTCCCAGTCTGTGTACAGAAGCAGGGTTTGATGGTGAGACACCCATCCGTCTCAGTTAACATCACTAGCACCTCCATTCACTGATTGGTGCTGTTCTCTTTATGAATGTAGATGAAATCTGAGTTTGGCTGATTAGTAAGTTGGCTTGACAAACCAATATACTGTAACTGTACAAACATGGCACAAGTTTGATTAAAATCTCTACCATGTGTCCAAACACTGGGAAAGAGCTTTCAAACTACATCCACTGAACTTGGCACAGACGTACAGCTTGTTCTCAGTCTGGCTGTTTTGATTATTTATGCATTTTATTTAATATTATATTTTAATTGTGTATTCAATTTTTGGCTGTCTATTTTATTTATTTATTTAGAATTTATGTATTTATGCATTCTTATTTAGAATGTTATTTTTATGATTTTGGCATTTATCATTATTGAAGCATTCAGAATGTATGCAATTCTTGCATTTGTTTATGTACTTTATTTTGCATATTATGTTTGCATTTTTATTTATTTTTTCATTTGTGCATTTACTTAAGCACTAAATGCATTTTAAATAATTTATACATATATACAAGTAAACAGTATTTATTCATTTATTTACATTGGTTCCACTTGACCGTGTCTGAGTCGTTATTTTTGCTATTCCCTGCACAGATATGACACACTTGCAGCTTCCCTCAAAAATGCATAAATGAATGCTTGAATGAAAAAATAAATGCAAATTATAAAGCAGCTCGCTGACCGTGCAAAGTCATGTATAGTTACCATAATAAACAAAGCAAAGCCAATTAAGCAAAACCTGTAAATAGTAATACAGCAATAATTCAGTATTTTAAAAGTGCATTAGTGTTTCCACTCAGAGTAGCTTACTTAGAAATGACTGCATTAAACTGGAAAAAGACATCAAAAACATTACAAACTTCACCTTTAAGTTCAAAGTCAAGCATGAGATGTATATTTTATGTCAGCTGGCTGTACGTTATGACGGATTTAACTTGACCTTTTTTATTTTTTGAGCTGGATTTAAGATTTTCATAAGAGCTGTAGGCCTGCTGCCACCATCCACAATGTGTTTTATCCACGTGAGGTGAAATCCTCCTCAGATTTACCGCTGGCTGCTGGAATAAGAGCGTCATGCTGTTCAGTCTTAATGCTCCCTGAAGACTTCAGCACACCAGCAATTACACTGACAATAGAGAAGACGGCACACAGATCGAATGGGACGCTGCTGCCAAAGCCATTCAAATTGTGTGTTTGTTGTGTTCCCAAACAGGCCAAGATGCCTTTCGATGCCAGTAAGCTGTACTGCAGTGAAATACTGGCTATCAATGACAGTGAGTACAAATAAGAGACGGATTGCTGTGCTGTGATTGGCTGTGTGCGTGGGTTTATTACAGACTCCAGTGGATTACGTTCAAGTTTATAGCCAGTGCTACACTGCTGGTTTTACTCTACTTTTCAAAGTAATAAATTCATTGGATTACTGCTATTTTTGATGAGAACGAGTTTGATAAAAGATTAAACATAAGGCCCTATTATTGATCAAACTGCAGTAATTGAATTGTTTTATAAGTATTTTTTTTTATCAAATATTGAAATTATAAAATGTTATGTAATTTCTGTATATTTCCTACCTTCCTTCCTGTTCATTTAAAATGCATTTCATTATTTTATCCTTTAACTTTTTTTTACAAGATTATTGTTAATTCTTAATTTTCATGACAATTTGAGTTTTTCTTTATTAATTTCTATTTCTTTATTTAATTTTTGTTACTCTTTAAGTAAGGTTTTTAATTGTATTCATTAAAATTTTTATGTGGTTACTGATAATCCTTGATTTTGATGACAATCTTCATAAAAGGCTTTATTATTTATTTTTTGATTACATTTCTTGCATTTAATTTTAATTTTATTTTTTTGTGAGATCCTATTAACGTTCTCCTTGCAGGTGTTAAAGCATCATAATCCAGCCACGCCGGAGGAACAGGAAATGATGGAGAATCTGTTCCTGCCTCATGCTTCCAGCCAATCGTGATCGTTTCTTCAGGGGGGCGGGGCTTCAGCTCATGAACCTCATGCTCAGGTCTGTCTCTGATTGACAGCTACAGTTTATGCTCCCTAACTTATTGAGTTTCACTATTAAGTAATAGTTTTAAATGTGATTTATGTTTATAAATATATATATTTTCCCATATTTTCACAGTGTTTTCTCTGCGTCTCTTAGACACGTGAAATGTTTTCCCGTGGTGTAGATAAACTGTTGTTTGTCATTGGCGGACGGATGAAGGAAGTGCCAGTATGACGGACAGCTACATTTCCCTGGAGCGAGGCAATAATAGTCAGCTTCCATCTGTACAGTCCTCTCCCGCAGAGCCCTTTCAGACTCCTACATGCTGTTTTAGATCAGGTTTTGTGTTATACAAACAAGGAGAACATTTATAGTCAAGTGAAGAAAAAGAGACCAAGGCTTTGTGAATGAACATCAGTTTTCTTTTTCTAAAACGTGCTTCTGCTTGTGTTTCTTCAAGTCCAAGATCTTTTGCTCTCGTGTCCGATTTTAGCCAAGGCAGGTTTGTTTATTAACAATTCAAATTACTTTGCAGAAAAAAAAGAAACTATAAGAATTACAGAAAAAAAGAAGTAAAAACAGTTGTTAGGGTTAGACTATTTGTTTATTAGTAAAATTAGCAATCATGGTTTTTGTTATATGAATTAAAATTACTCTTAATATTTTAAGTAAATGTATGCATTACAATTAGTATTATTATTTTTGTCATAAGTAATATTAACTTTATATTTTATGCAACATATAATATTGTATAATGAAATTCTGTTAATTTATTTTAAGTTTAATGTGGAATATAATATATTTGTTATTTAGTTTAATACATATATAGTTACATAAAATAACAAATTAAATTAAATATTATTTATATTATATTTTCTAATGTTGCAATATAATCAAATTGTTATATTATTTTGTTATGCATCATAATAAAATATTGCGTTATATGTATATTTTTGATACCACGAAATTATTTGACTCAAAGTGCACTAATGTTTGATGCATAAAATCATATATATATATATATATATATATATATATATATATATATATATATATATATGCAAATTTCTCATTTTGATGGCAAAAAAGGACTGCTCTGATTTCTAAAAATGACAAACTTTTCCCCTTAAATAGTTTCTAAGTAGTTTCTACTTGTTTGTAGTTTTAGTTTAGTCTGATTGTAGTACTTAAAGTGTGCCAATGCTATATTTCTCATTATATGTGTGTTCAGGGAGAAGAAGATGTCTCGAGTCAGTGATCGGTCCAGAGGGGTCAGATAACTGTCACAAGTTTGTGAACATCCTGGGCCTGCGGACCACATTCCCTCCGTTCATGAAGACACCCAAGAAGATGAAGATAGTGGGGATATCGGACAAGAAGCATGAAGGTTTGTAGAGTTATGCCTGTAAATGCCTCTTTCTCCGTTGCAGCTCTGTTTTGTTTCCAGTTCAATATTATCTCTTACTAGTTTCATTCTTTTTGAAATGGATTTAGTTTGGTGGAGTTGCTAAATTAGCGCTGAACACACACTCACACACACAGGCGTTTGTAATATGACGGCGAGTTCACAGTTATATATTTTCTGGGCTATTATTCAGCCGGCGGTTTATTCTGCGGGGAGTGAAGCTCTTATTGTTTTGCCACAGCGATACAAATAAGCTCCTCACATTATTCTTAATGCTTATTAGAGACCTGCAATGTGAGAGTGAGAGAGAGTGAGAGAGAGTGAGTGAGAGAGAGAGAGCGAGAGTGAATGAGTGAGTGAGTGAGAGAGAGAGCGAGAGTGAGAGCGAGAGAGAGAGTGAGAGCACGAGAGAGAGAGAGTGAGTGAGTGAGTGAGTGAGTGAGTGAGTGAATGAGACAGAGAGAGAGAGAGAGAGAGAGAAAGAGAGAGTGAGAGTGAATGAGTGAGTGAGTGAGTGAGTGAGTGAGAGAGAGAGCGAGAGTGAGAGCGAGAGAGAGAGTGAGAGCACGAGAGAGAGAGAGTGAGTGAGTGAGTGAGTGAGTGAGTGAATGAGACAGAGAGAGAGAGAGAGAGAGAGAAAGAGAGAGTGAGAGTGAATGAGTGAGTGAGTGAGTGAGTGAGAGAGAGAGCGAGAGTGAGAGCGAGAGAGAGAGTGAGAGCACGAGAGAGAGAGAGTGAGTGAGTGAGTGAGTGAGTGAATGAGACAGAGAGAGAGAGAGAGAGAGAGAGAAAGAGAGAGTGAGAGTGAATGAGTGAGTGAGTGAGTGAGTGAGTGAGAGAGAGAGCGAGAGTAAGAGCGAGAGAGAGAGTGAGAGCACGAGAGAGAGAGAGTGAGTGAGTGAGTGAGTGAGTGAATGAGACAGAGAGAGAGAGAGAGAAAGAGAGAGTGAGAGTGAATGAGTGAGTGAGTGAGTGAGTGAGTGAGAGAGAGAGCGAGAGTAAGAGAGAGAGTGAGAGTGTGTGTGAGAGAGAGAGTGAGAGTGAGAGTGAGTGAGTGAGTGAGTGAGTGAATGAGACAGAGAGAGAGAGAGAGTGAGAGAGAGTGAATGAGTGAGTGACTGAGAGTGAGAGAGAGAGAGAGAGAGAGAGAGAGAGAGAGAGAGAGTGAGTGAGAGAGTGAGTGAGTGAGTGAGTGAGAGTGAATGAGTGAGCGAGTGAGAGAGAGAGTGAGAGCGCGAGAGAGAGAGTGAGTGAGAGAGAGAGCGAGAGTAAGAGCGAGAGATACATAGTATGGGTTAAAATTATTATGCCAAAAATCATTAGGATATTGAGTAAAGATCATGTTCCTTGAAGATATTTTTTACATTTCCAACGGTAAATATATCAAAACTTAATCTTTGATTGGTAATATGTATTGCTAAGAATTCATTCAGACGCTTTTAAAGGCGATTTTCTACACTTTTTTTTTTTTTTTTGCACCCTCAGATTCCAGATTTTCAATAGTTGCATCTCAATCAAATATTGTCTGATTCTAACAAATCAAACATCAATGGAAAGATGATTTATTCAGCCTCAGATGATGTATAAATCTAAATTAAATTATATATATATATATATATATATATATATATATATATATATTTATTTATTTATTTTTTTTAGCAAAGTCAGCTGATGGTGCAATATTAAGACTAACTGCAACATTATAAAATATTTCTTAACTCCCCAGATCTCTTTGCGTTTACATGTGTGCATTCAGCAGTAATTTTAACCAAAGCATCTTAAAAGAGGAGGACTAAACACAGACTGGTAAAATTAGTGAAACACTGCTTTATTACTGGTTATTTAATATAAATTAGTCCGTAAGTATATTGTTCTAAGTATGTTATTATTTTTATTTTATTTTTATTTTCAGTTTACCATTTTTGCATGACAATTAAGCACATTTCCCATGAATAAATAAATAAATAAACACCACTGTTCAAAAGTTTGGGAACAGTAAGATTTTTCTGAAAGAAGTATCTCCTGCTCATCAAAGCATTTATTTGATAAATAATACATAAAAATCTGCTAAAACTCAAAATATTATCACAATTTAAAGTAACTATTTCTATTTTAATGTCAATATAATTAATTCCTGCTTATAGTCCTATACATATATAGACCAAAAGCTAAAAACTCATCATTGAATATAATTTTCTCCCAAATTAAATTATTTAAATCTGCATACGTGTAAAATATATTTGCATGTCCCAATTTATCAAATTTGTCCATAAAAGTGATTGTTTATCCTTGAAAATAAAAAACAACACTTGCACCCATTTTTATTTTTGTAAATTGGTTTGTTTGTTGTGTAAGGAAACGCGTTTATTATGACGTTGTAATGCGAAATATGAGATTAGCATCTTAATTCTTCACACCAAAAGGAAGATGCAGCGCTTAATTAATTACCAGCTTTGACGACTGAGAGTTTGAGTGATTAAACGGCTAAGCTTGAGGAAGTTTAGTCGGATCCCTGTAAACCCCTCTCTGAAATGTATTGACTACACCACGCGCTCACATTAGCATTCGTAATTAGCTGATAAGAAAGCACGCTTTGCGTTTGCAAACAGACAAGAAAGATTTAGCAAAGCAACATTATGTCTTCTGCTCTACTGCGTTGTGTGCAAGTCTCTTATTGATGGATAAAAGTTGAAAAGAACTGGGAAGAACAGCATAAAAAGTTCAAACTTGAGCTAAACTTCTGCAGCGTTAATCACCAGACAAATGAGCGGCGTCTTTCTTTTGTGTGGAGGACTGAAGTGGACCGTCGGCAGGTAAACAGTCCTGACAGACTCCAAGAGAAGAGACGAGCTCGAGCACAAGAGCCGCTTCGGCAGAATAATTGCATGTTGTTGAGCTGGAGAGCGGAAGAATGGAGAAATGATCAGGATGTGTTTCAGCTAATGATGTGTGAACGCCGGCGAGTCGTGACACGCTGGACATCTGTCTCACGGTCGCCGTGAACTTTGAACTCATCAAGCAATTGAAACGTACTCGGTTATAAACGCCTTGAAAGCGTTTGGCTGTTTTCTCCAGAGTGTGTGTGTGTGTGTGTGTGTGTGTGTGTGTCTGAGACTCAGGGAAGCACTCTGAAGTGTTTAAGTTTTGGGATAAGGTCTGATGCTTCGGGCCGCTGAAGATGAATATCCTCAGGCACCAAATAAATTTGAGACTCCCGACAGGGGCACGATAATCCTGGATCATTTTCACCAATGTTATTTTTATGCCCCAAGACACTCTTGTAGTGCCATTAAGATGCCATCATCATTTTTTTATATATTTATAATTATTTTTTACTTTATTTTCTGTTTTCATTTTGGTTCTACTTTTAATAGTTTATTTTTTATTTTTACAAATGTTTGTTATTATTATCTTATCTATAACGTTTTGCATTGCATTTTATTTCAGATTTAACTGTAAATGATAAGTGTAGCTGAAAAGATAGTTTTTTACCTTTTATTTCAAGCAACAATGTATTGTTATAAATTGTTTATTTTTGGTGGATAATTCCTGCTAGTTATTTTATCACTGAAACACTATATTTTTTGGTTAAGATTTTAGTAGTTGTCATTTTTATCATTTTTATTAGTATATTTTATTAGTGAACAAAAGGTACACTTTTAGTTTTCAGTTACTTGAACTAAATGAATAACAGAAATAAGCGTAAGCTTTTTTCATATATTATTTCAGTTAATGTTTGTTTTATTTCAAGCAAAATAAATGTTTTAATAAAAATTAATACAACTTAGTTTTTATTTTTAGATATTTAATTTTTAATTTTTGTTATTTTTTTGTGTTTGTCGTTTTATTTTATTTCAATTTTACTTTTTTTCAAGTTAAACTGCTGAAATAACTTTTTTTTTTCATTACCATTTATTTTGTTTCATTATTATTTTTTCAAAATTATTTTTAGTGGATAATTCAATTATTTTAGTATCATTGAGATACTATTATAGTTTTATTATTATTGTTTTCATTTTAGTTAACATTTTAATTATTTTGTCAGTTTTGTGTTTTTTATTGTCCGTATAGGTTGCCATTAATTTATTTCAGTTTTAGTTATTTTAGTAAATTAAGTTAAATTAAATTATAAAAAATGTTATAGGTTTTTTTATTTATTAGATTTTTTTCTCATTTTATTTCAAGCTATTTTTTTATTTTTTTTATTTTGTAATTTAACTCTAATAAGCCTGATTCTGACTCCTGCATCTAAAAACTTTCTGTTTGTGACTCATTTACTCGAGCGGTTTGTCCGAATGTCTCTCGTTCAGAGACTAATCATTCTTTGGAGAGATGTAAGACTATGTTTAAGACAAACCCATTTGCTTCGACGTCTCGACAGTGACTCAAAATTGGCCAAATGTGAACCAAACTGATGGCGGAGGGGAGCAGCAGCACTTCATTTATTTCTATTGATTGTCTTTTAACTGCTTTTTAATCTCTAATAATTGCGGGAAGTGCTTGAATCGCTGTGCTAAATTGGATCAAAAGCGTCGGTGTAATTGCGCTGATCTCCAGAGCTCTGTTAATTCTCCCGTCTGAAATGAAACGTGGATTCGGATCATTGTTACGCCGTCCTCAGCGGTTTCACTAATGGATTCATTATTGAAAATGAGCAGTTCTTTTGCTGCAGATTCGTACCATGATATTGGGATAATCCGCTTTGTTTCCAGGGATTTTCTTCAACTGTAACAAAACATTTTTGTGTCGTCTCTCTATGGAGAAGATATAATGTAGTCACATATAGGAGTTTAGGATCATGTATCTCTTCATGTCTTATTTCTCAAAGCGTGCAGATGTAGGAATATTTTCTGCTCAGTCCTTGAGAACGGTTTTGAAATCCCAAGCAAGCTCTTAGAAACAGTGTTTGGCCAAAAATGCAAATTGTCATTTATTCAAGCATCTTTTTTCTGTGAACGAGTATTGAGTTTGTTAAGCTATAAAAAGGACAAAAACTATTTTAAAGCACAGTAAAAGCAGTTCTATTGTGCAGTACGTTATGTCTGCTGAAGCTGAAGGCACATGCATGAAGCTTTGTATGAAGAACTTTACAATTAAAAAAAAGACGGCATTGATATTTTTTCGACAATGTATTCTTTATTTATTATATGCATATGTGTGTGATGCATTTTGATAAATACAAATTATTAAATAATATTTCATTTAATAAATATAATTCATAAATCAATTTGTCAGTTTAAAAAAATATAGTTTTATTAATCATATATACATTACTTATTAATTGCATATATTTTCAATAATAAATATTTTTCAGTTATATTTCCAAAAATATATTTACTTTATTTTAATAATAAATAATTTACTTTTATGAATTAATTTTGTTTAATTATTTGCATATGTTTGATGTATTTGTATGAATTATAATTGATACTTTATGATATAATAATTGTATATATAATTTATAAACCGATTTTACAACTTTATAATTAGTTTATTTATTAATCATATATTTATTTATTTATATTATAGTTTCTAAATTATAACTTTTGTATGTGTAATTTCTTTTGTAAATAAGTGTATATATATATATATATATATATATATATATATATATATATATATATATATTAGAGTTATTCTTCATCAGGTTAAAATATAAAATATATATATAAATATATATATATATATATATATATATATAAACACATTTATTATTTGCATATGCGTATAATGCATTTTTATTCATTATAGTTTAGAAATATTTTACTAAATAAACTTTCTATAAAAACAATTATTTATCATATATATTTATTTATTTATTTATTTATTTATTATTAATACTCATTACAAATACCTTTACAACAAAATCAGTTTAGAGTGCATGTATTTTTAATTGGGAAAATGTTAATGACTCTCAAATGACAAATCACAGTATATTACCGAAGCTAAAATGGTCCAATTAAACTGTTTCCCATTCTTTGTATTTTCATTTAGCCCTTCATTAGTACCGCCCCCAATGGATGTCCCGCCTCTTTCACGACTCGCCAGCCAATGGCCTTTCTCCATGTTGTTACATCACTCCATGAGTGATGTAGCTGTGTATCCGAGTCCTGTTTCCTGTGTGTAATGATGACAAAAGCTTTCCCGCGGCAGAGCTGTGAGATAACACACTTATCTCAGACCTCTCTGCTCTCATCCGCTCCCTGCGGCTGTATTCCTCACCCCAGACACTAATAACGTTCACTTTTCCTCCCTCGCTCCTGGTGGCCGCTCACGCTCCTCAGAGTCGCCTTGAAGACCCTGGACATCGCAGTGCTGACCGAGCACTTCCTCTCTGGCGTCTCTTGATGAATGTGTCGCCTCTGTTTACCCGCGGCATTAGCATGCGTAATGTGTTTGTTAAGAGATGCATGCGCACTGATGTTTAAACTCATCTGTATTCAGCGGCGAAGGAGGCCAAGGCCAAATTAAATGGTTTTATCAAGGCCGTCTGATTATGGATTTTGAGTGCTTGTGCGAGATAGCTTTTAAATATTGATTTTTTTTTACCTGATGAAGAATAACTCTAATGGACATAATGTTATAGAGGACGTCAAATGTTTGGTGCAAAATAATCATCATCAAGCGCTCATCCAGTGAATAAGAGAAGATCAAACAACGCTGAAGTTCATTCATATTTTCAGACTTAAATAGAGTTTGTTTCTTCATCAGATTTGGAGAAATGTAGCATTGCACCACTGTCTCATAAACGGATGCTCTGCAGTGAATGGGTGCCGTCAGAATGAGAGCTGATAAAAACATCACAATAATCCACAGCACTCCAGTCCATCAGATAATGTCTTGTGAAGCCAAACGCTGTGTTTGTAAGAAACAAAATTCATCATTAAGACGTTTTTATCAGCTGTTTGGACTCTCATTCTGACGGCACCCATTCACTGCAGAGCGTCCATTGATGAGACACTGGTGCAATGCTGCATTTCTCCAAATCTGATGAAGAAACAAACTCCGATGACCTGAGAAGAAGTAAGTTTTGTGCAAATGTTCATTTTTATGTCAACTATTCCTTAAGAAAGTATTCGGTGTGTTCTTTTACAGTCCCTGAGTCCTTTATGATTGAATCATTGAAGGGAAATAAGGCGTCAGATCAGATTTGTGGTTGTGTCTGATGTCTTGTTTGACTCGCTCTAATGCTTCCTCATTAGTGTGTTTTTATAGGACCTTCACACACTTCACTCCACGTTCATTAAAGCTTTTCCAGCAGCATCCTATTTTCCATTTGCAGCAGTTATCTGAGGCAGTCACAGACAGTTCTTCAGCAATTTCTCCTTTTATGTTTTGAGTAACTTATAACTTTTGGCTCTGTGTGGATGCTTTCCATAAAACTTTATTGTTTGTAGCAGTCGATGAAAATTGTTCAAAGGGGGCAGTTAAGACATGTATAATACTATGATTTCTGTTTCAAATCTGTCTTTTTGAACTTTCTATGCATTAAAAATCCTGAAAAATAAAATGCATCAGTTTCCATAAAATTCTAAACATTGTTAATAATCAGAAATGTTTCTCGAGCAGTAAATCATCATATTTTCATGATTCCTGAAGATCACGTGACACTGAAGACTGGAGGAATGATGCAGAAAATACAACTTTGATCACAGAAATAAATTCTATTTTAAAATAAATTCGCATAGAAATCCATTATTTTAAACCGTAATAATATTTCAGAATTTTACTGTTTTTACTGTATTTTTAATAAAATAAATGGTGAGCAGAAGAGACTTCTGATCCAGTTTTTCCGTCTCTTCTTCACCACGTTTGATCAGAAGTGAAAATCCAACAAGAGAAAGTTTGAAACTTGTCTATAAAACAGCAGTGGAAGCTCTTGTGTTCACTTGGTTTGATCTTCCTCGTCTAGAAGAGCACATCGCCGTCACCTCCCACTCATCGCTCGCTGCTTTTACTTCATGTAAAGTGAATGGATGGTTAAATCAGGACACTAACGCCTTGTTTTCTTCTGGTGTGCTCCATCATCGCCTCCATGATGAAGAACCTCAGAGGGCAGCAGAGAAGTCGTCTCCTCAGCAAGTTCACGACTGCGAGAAGCTGACGGTACGGCTTTATTATCTTCTGCTTCTAAAGACGACGAGAAAAGAGCGCTTCAGGAGAGAAGGGTTTAACGCTGCAATAAAGATGATATAAAGTCTTCTAGTGTTGTGATGAGCATAAAGTCTAATTCTTTTAGAAATGAAACCTTGCCGTCTTGTTTATGAGTTAATATAAAATAGAATTTACAAACTTAAAATAAAAGCCTTTCACAAAAACATTTAAAAGAAATGTACTGTGGTTAGAAATTTAACTGATTGCACATTTGTAATAAACTCTGAACCGTTGACAAGTTCTGCGATTGAAACTTTTATCAGTATCCTGTTTTCGTTTTGTTTTCGCTTTTGCTTTTCAGTAGTATGTTAGTTTTTTGTTTGCTTTTATTTATTCATTATTTTATTTGTTCTTCTGTACTCTCATCTATTCTTTCTTTTGAGTTTGACATTTGTTCCTTGTTTCAAATATTGGTTTACTTTATCTTTGCTATTTTTTGCTATTTGTTAATCCTCTTACTTTTGTTTGTACATTTGTTTTCTAATCATATTTTATAGTTAATTTTTTTGGTGTTTTCACTTTTTTTCCTTTCATTTCTTTCAACTTAATCAATTTTTTTGTTCTTTATTTCTTGACATTTTGTCTGGTTTGCTTTTGTTTGTTGGTTTTTTTCTTTCTCCTGTTGTTTGTCATTGTTTTTAATTCAGTATTTCTCACTTGATTTGTTGGTTTGTCAGTTTTCATTTATTCTTCGCTTTGTTTGTCGTTGTTTGTTTTTGTCTTTGTTTTGTTTGTCTTTTTTATTTGTTGATTTATCAATTCTGTAATTAGTCTCATTTATTTCTCTTTTGATTTGTTGGTTTGTTCATTTTCATTTATCCTTTTGCTGTTCTTCTTTTATAAAATCATGCATGGTTTTATTTTTTATTTGAAGTCTATTCATTTATTTTAAACCCATTTCTTTTGTTTGGTCTTTCATCAGGTTTCTTTATTTCCTGCCATTTGTTTTGGTTTTTGTTTGATCTTTTTTTATTATTATTATTTTATTAATCCCTTCTTTCATTTGATCTTTATTTACTGACCTGTTTTGTTTGCTCTTGTTTCTTGGTTATTTATTTCTATTTCTTTCTTTGTCCGTTAGTTTATCAATTAATTACCTCACTGTTAATTCATTGATTTCTTTTTTCATTCTATTGTCTTTTTCAGTTTCTTGGTGTTCACTCATTTTCATTTATTCATATGTTCTATCATTTGTTTTCATTAGTTTTGTTTGATCTTTGTTTGTTCATCTTATTTTATTTATGCATTTATTAATTATTTTCCTTTCAGGTTTGGTTTGCTCTTGTTTGTTCTTTCCATTCTATTTTTCTCGTTCTTTATTTCCCTTGTTTTATATAGTTTTGTTGAGGCTGGTGTTGTGTTCAGTTCTCTCCAGTGCTATACGTCTCCTTTAGTCTCTGCCGGGGGTCTCCATCGCTCAGCAGTCACTTCTCTTAAAATAACCCTCACAGTCCTGCTGGGGCCGGTTTCATCACTCTGACAGCTGCAGTGCATTATGGGTCGTTTCTCCAGCTAAAAGATTTCGGCCGTATGGGCATCACGCCTCGCTTCAGTTCGTCTTCAGATTGTCACAGGAAATACTCGGAGGAGGATGACGAATGCTTCTGCTTGTCTTTAACTAACACAGACACCATTCGTCTTCTTAAATCATTCTCCGAACACAAATGCGTGTCCTAAAGCACATCTTGTGTTTGTAACACGCTCGTCCTCTGCAGGTCGACAGACTCATGGAGCTGCATTTTAAACACCTGGAAGCCGTTCAGCTCGCAGACAAGAGGATGGAAGGAGAGAAGCACGTAAGATTCACACTTGATTGGCAGTTTCTCCTCAGCGAGAAGTGAAGATAAGAGCAGACCTACCAGACTCAAACCTCACTGTGGGATCTGTCGGACACTCGACACGCTTCCCGCTCGCTCCACTCCACTTTACAGATGAACGCTGTTAAACTTTTACTCTAAAGGTGCTCTTACAGGACCTGGAGTCTGTGTAGTCACAACTGGACAAACACCCAAACAAACCTCACTGTTGGCTCCACTTAACGTATTAATCTTGGCATGCTTTTGCATTTGCATTATAACAATATTGCATATAACTGTATTATTTATTATTTAATAATACAGGAGTATTGTTGTTGTTATTGCATATTAATTAAAACATAAAAAATATATTATTTCATATAATTTTAAAATAATCTATTATTATTATTATTGCTATTATTGCTTTTATTAAAAGAGTAATATTAGTAATAAATATTTATTTGACATTTTGTAACGTTTATTAATGGAGAATGTAATTGGCGTGCGCTCACTGGTGTGTTCACTTTTACAGCCGCTCTTATTCTCGTCCAATCAGGTTTAAGAGCTGTAACTCTCATGATGTAAGTTGTGGGTCTCAGCCAGCGTTAATAAACCTGGAGATGATTGAAGGCAGAAGCTAACTGATGATAATTGTCAGATTGAGCAGTTATTCCACATTGTGTTACTGTATTTCACTAGCCAACATCACTGAATGTGTGTTGTGTTTGTAGGGTAGACTGTGCTTCGTGTGTGTGTGTGTGTGTGTGTCGGGGATTATTGGTGTGTGTGTGTGTTGAGGATGTGATCTGGGCACTAATGTGGACTCCTGCAGCTCATGTTTCATCCATTCTTGTGTGTGTGTGTGTGTTCAAGATGGTTTTCAGGGATGTTTCAGCTTGGACTGAGTGAATAATATCATTTAGTTTTAAGCCTTCTAAACATATTCGATATATAAAATGCTTTTCAAAAGGTTTGAGTCCGTACAGTGTTTTTGAAAAGTCTCTTCTGCTCACCAAGACTGCATTTATTTGATGAAAATACAGTAAAATTGTGAAATATCATTATAATTTAAAATAACTGTTTTTTATTGTAATATATTGTAAAATGCAATGTATTCCTGTGATGCACAGCTGAATTTTCAGCATCATTCCTCCAGTCTTCAGTGTCACATGATCTTCAGAAATCATTCTGATATTCTGATTTACTGCTCAAGAAACATTTCTGATTATTATCAATGTTGAAAACAGTTGTGCTGCTTCAGAACTTGTGAAACATTTTTTTTTCTTCACGATTCATTGATGAATAGAAAGCTTTTTTTTTTTAAATAGAAATCTTTTGTAACATTATAAATTTCTTTAATATCACTTGTGATCAGTTTATTGTGCCACTGCTGAATAAAAAATATCCGTAAAAAAAAAAAAAAAAAAGAACAAGTATGGACCGTAGTGTATCTTAATTTTTTTCTACCCTAAACAAGATCATTAAAATGCAGTAAAAAATCAAGGATTATATCACAAGATTGATCAGGCCCCAATGCAAATCTTACTTTAACCTCAGTTATTGCATAATTGTCTGTTATATTTACCTTAAAATTATTTTATCCTATTTTTCATTTTAGTTTGCCGTTTGCATTATATTGCATTAGTAACAGCAAGCCTCCACAAGTGTCTATGTTTGTGGTTGCCAGATTTCAAATCTTGAAAAATCCCCTAATATAATTTTCCCTAAATTTTCAGCCAAATGGTTTACTTGATGTTCTTAATGTTTTTTTATATGCATCATCACACAACTAACAAATTTGCTTTATTTTTATATGATGACCAGCAAAACCACTGAGCATTTTGTGAATGTTCAATTTGCCGCTCAGCTCTTGTTTCTGGTCTTTGTGCAGGTGTTTTGATTTAACTGTGTGTGTGTGTGTGTGTGTGTGTGTGTTTGCTTCCACCTTATCTGAGGTACTGCTCTTCTTCAGAGGCCTATAAATCGTGTCTCAGAAGCGGTGACAGGACTATGACTGTGGAAATGTCTGCTCGTGTTTCGCAGCACCAGAGCTCCCTCCAGATGGATCAGCGTTCGAGGCTTTCTCCGAGTGCTATAAAAGTATATCACCCATAGCAGAGCCCTTGTTTAAAAACGCCTCGGAGTGCTGTCAGCGCCGCGCTCATGTGAACCCGTCTCGCCTCCTTTTACTGTCTAATGACAGCTACAAATTCTCTCTGAATTGCATTTCCTAAACACAGACCCCCATAAACCCCCTCTGCGTTCGGTGTGCTCGTCTTCTGCTTTTCTGGTTTTGCCGCAGCGCCCCACATGTGAGCACACACACACACACACACACACGGAGGAAGTGTTGGCAGGGTGTGCTGGGATTAATTTAGTCTCTGTGTGTCCCGTGAGACTCGATCACAGGTCCCGGCGCTGCTTTGTTCTGCCTGTCATATTAACACCTGTGCCAGCCTGCGGTTCTCCAACAGGAAGTGACTAAAAATCACTGTTTCCCGGAGGTGAAGCCGCTTGGTATTTGCACTTGTGTAATTGACTTGCCGAAGGCTGTACCTCTGTAACAAGACTTGAATAATTCCTGCGAAAGATGGAAACAGTCTGTTCTGACAGCGTGATGATTATAAACATGTTTTTTGCCCGCTCTTTAAATCAGCATTAAGTAGGAACTAAACTCATTAAATCAGCATGAAAAATATTTACTTTGTTAAAGGATTTGTTCCCTTCCTGAATACAAATTTCCTGGTAATTTACTCATATGAGATGTTATTGTCTTTCTTAATTCAGTCACAAAGAAATGATGGTTTTTCAGAAAAACCTTCCAGGATTTTTCTCCATTTAATGGACTTCCGTGGGGACCAACGGCCTGAAGGTCCAAATCACAGTTTCAGTGCAGCTTCAAAGAGTTCAACACCATCCCAGCCGAGGAATAAGGCTCTTATCTAGTGAAAAAAGTTGTCCTGCGTTACCTGTTTGAACTGGAGCACACAGATGAAGCGCTAACCGTGTGTGACCTTTCTAATGGGATTCCATAATGCATGAAGTCCAGCTAGTTCAAGATGTGCATTTGTGGTTGAAAAGTATATTAATTTCAATTTTTTGTAGGAAATGGCTGATGGTTTCACTGGATAAGAGCCTTATTCCTCGGATGGGATGGTGGGAATGTGATTTGGACCTTCAGCCCCTTGGTCCCCATTGAAGTCCATTATATGGAGAAAAATCCTGGAATGTTTTCCTTAGAAACCTCAATTTGTTTGCAACTGAAAACAGTGCATTGCATTCAATGCATGCATTTCATAAGCTCATGCATCGAAAACCATGTCCGCATGCTCTACTTCTTGAGCTACACGAATGAATGCTTGCAGCAGTAATCACAAATTGATTTGAAAAGGGACGGCCACTATTGAGATGCTCTGCAAGGTGAGTCTGACCTTCATCCTGCAAGTCCTGCTCAAAAATCCCACTTTTCCCAATGCAAACCATTTTTAAAGGACAAAATCACATGCTGTCCTGAGTTGCACTGAATGTGCTTTGACCTGTCCTGAGTTGTTGGAGAATGGCTGAATGGTTTAGCCAAAATTTAAGCGCTGTTTTCTCAGAAAGCCTCTCGCCGTGATCAGAGCCACGTTCTGTGTGTCTTCAGCAGCCCGTGACGGCCAGCTCTCGCCAGCATGCTGTTCCTGCGGCATTCCCTTTGTGTTCACAAGCCTTTCTGCTCGTGCACACTCTCACACACGTGTGCGATTGCCAGCGTTTCATGCTCGAAAAGATTGAAATCCCCTGGAGAGGCCAGTGTCAATTGCCGCAATTATGGCACTCAACAAATGCCAAACATCTTTGTCCCTTTAGATTCGTCTGCAGGTGCTGAAAAGCTGAGGTGTGTGAAAAATCACCTTTCTGAAGTGATCTGAGATCACCATCCAGAGCCTTTTTAACATGCATGGTGCTGCGAATCAATCTGCATGGGACTTTCTTGCTATTCGTTTTTCATATCACCAGCAAAGCTTAATGACTATCCTAGGACAACATGATAAAACAGGTTAGCAAAGTGTGTATTAAAACATGCTAGTAACATTGTTAAAACGTTAGCAACATGTAAAGTCAAGGTAGCAATATGCTTAAACATGTTAACAACATGCTAATAATGATAGAAAACTGTCTAGCAACATGGTAATGATAGAAGAATGTTAATAATGCGTTAATCATGCTAACAACATGCTAAAAACATTCTTGCAACAAGTAAATCATCTTCAGAAAATGCAGAAAAATACATCTAAAATGTTTAATAAATAATCAAAAAATGGAGACAACATGTTAATCATGCTAACAACATGGTAATTGTGCTAAATAAATGTTAGCAAACATGTTAATCATGCTAGAAACACATTAGCAACATACTAATCATGGTATAATATTGCTAACAACACTGTAATTGTGTTGCGAAAACATGTTAGCAACATGCTAATCATGTTAAAAATTGGTTAGCAACATGGTAACGATGGAACCAAGCTAATAATGTGTTAATCATGCTAGAAACATGCTAAATATTCTAGAAATATGCTTGCAACGTTAATAAAAAAAATGCTGACAACATGCTAATCATGCTAACAAGATGGCAATTGTGTTAGAAAACATGTTAGCCTCATGCTAGAAAAATGCTAGCAGACATGTTAATCATGCTAGAAACATTAGCAACATGTTAATCATGATGGAAACTTGCTAAAAACACTGTAATTGTGTTAGAAACATGTTAGCAACATGCTTATCATGTTAAAAACTGGCTAGCAACATGGTAATGATAGAAACATGTTAATCGTGCTAGAAACATGCTTGCAAATATTCTAATCATGTTAGAAACATATTATCAACATGCTAAAAACACTGTTATTGTAATATTTTTATAACAATGAAATGCATATGCCACCTAAATTTCATAACTTCAATACATCAGCTTTACATCAGCTAAAAGGATTTATTTGAAGCTTCCACCTAAACAATAAAGAAAACAGTTACAATTTAAGAAATTAAGGAAAGAGCTAAATTACAATATCAAATATGTAAATATAAATGACCGCATCAAATGAAATACAACATATATCAAAAAAAACCAAAATAATGTACTCCAAAAACAAACACAAAAAGAGTCAAAAAACACTAAAATTAACCTTTATACATCTTTTATAATACTTTTTTATTAACAAATATTATTTTATTTTTATTTATTTTTTGCTAGATGCGATAAACCATTCCATAATTTTATACTCCCAAATCTTATCGAGTACTGATCTCTACAAGTGAGAATTTTAGGAAGATGAAAAAAAAAAACATGTGAGAAATATTGTTATTATAAATAGTAAGAACTTGAAGAATCTAAAATAAAGAAGGTGATTACTTATATTCATCTGATCAGGTTGCAATCCTAACAAAATGTTTCTGGAGGATGAAAAGAGTATATATATATATATATATATATGAAAAGAGTATATGTATATATATTTAGTATTATGTATTTTTATAATATAATATAAATATGTTTTTTTTTTTTTTGCATAAATTGAAGGCAGCACAACGATCTATTATTTTTATTTTATTTATTTTATTTGAATACTAAGCCAAATTTAAATATATATTTCCATAACATTAATGTGATATCGTGGGGTAATTGTGTTATTGTCATTTTTCAATGCACAAAAAAACTAAATAAATGAATAAATAAAAAGTTAATTGTAATAACCAACGAATCAAACATGTTTTACACAAGCTTGTTTACCTAAAAGTCAGGTGAATTCTGAAATCCTTTGTATAATGCCATCGATCTCACATTGGTCTTTCAGGACTTGCAAACCTTAAGCACTTTAATCCGAATTTGTTGAAGTTCACTGGTGGTTTTGTCACTAGTTGAGTCTCAGGCTAAAGCGTGTAAAGCAGCGTCTCATCAGGTGTCAGGATAGATTCGAGTCGTTCATGAACACACGTGCTGAAGCAGATTCTCTGTTGCTAAAGCTAAAGGTTTGCTGTGCGCTGCAGTGTATTTCTCTCTTTATTTCCTCCTTTCTCTTTCTCTCTCTCTCTCTCTCTCTCTCTCTCTCACGAGGTGTTCGGCTTCGCCCACTCTTCAGCTCAGAGCACCTTGATTAAGTCTCAACAGCTGACCTTCTTTTTTTTACAACTACACTTTACTCCAGCCAGGATTTCTCTTGGGAAGAACCCAACTCTTGATTTTATTTTTATGAAACTTTAGTGAACAGTGTGCTGCGTTGAGGGAGCTTCTAGCTGTTGTGTCCCATATCTGTTTGACAAGGGCTGGATGATCAAATATTGGCAAAAATTGTGAAAAACAATTACATATATTCTGCTAGCATCTTAAATTATATATATTTATAAATGTTGCATAAAAGCAGTCTTAAGTCTCTGGGGTATATTTCTAACAATAGCCAAAAAACATTGTATAGGTCAAAATTATAGTTTTTCTTTAATGCCAAAAATCGTAAGGATATTAAGTAAAGATCATGTTCCATGAACATATTTCATAAATCTCCTACCGTAAATATATCAAAACTTAATTTTTGATTAGTAATATGCATTGCTAAGAATTCATTTTGACAACTTTAAAGATGATTTTCTCAGTATTTCGATTTTTTTTTTTTGCATCCTCAAATAGTTGCATCTCAGCCAAATATTGTCAGATCATAACAAACATTACATCAATGGAAAGATGATTTATTCAGCTTCATATGATGTATACATCTCAATTACACTTAAGACTGGTTTTGGGTTCCATGGCCACTTATATACTTATATGCACATACAAAATTGATAAACTATTCATAGTTAATATTGTCTGATTGGTTGTTGTCTTCTGCTTTCTCGGCGAAACCTCTTAATGGAAAGCACCAGCCCTTTCCTTCTGCTCTTGTTAAGTTCTGCACTTCCTCCTCATTAATGATTGATCAGAGGGAGGACGTTGTGCTGTAGCTGGTGACAGAGATTAAAGCGCTTCATTTTGAGAGGCGTTCGAGGGTGTTCAAAGACGGAAGCATTGCTCTTTAGAAGGTGCTGTTAATGTGAGCTAATGCTGTCTGGGTTACAAGTGCCACCTCACAGCCATTTCACTTATTCTTAGCTCCTTTAGACCACAGTCGTTCACCACAGATTCTAGAAAACACTCCGATTTTAAATCCAAAAATATTGAAATTGGAAATGTGTCAAATTTTGGTTATTTCGGTCATATTTAGGTCTGTTGCAGTTGATTGTGGTTATTTGATCCAATCCCAACTATTTAAGATAAGTGTGAAGGTGAAATTTTGAAATCACATCCAAATAAGGGAAATCTAAGCACCATCAAATACACAATATTGTAATTGTGTTGCATTTAATAAATAATATATTATGTAATATGATTTATGATATTAATAATTTTCATAGCATTAGAGTAAATCATACAGGTCTATTTTATTATATTTTTTTATTATTATCTTACAATTCCGAGCAAAAAATAACATGTTAAGCTTACAATGCAAGTAACAAAATTAAATAGTTACAATTAAATTAATCGTCAGCACACAATTCATGATTGTAATATTATGTTTATTAAAATATCAATAATTATTTAAATACTATTAATTTTCACAGTTTTAAAGTAATATGCATTGCTAAGAATTAATTTGGACAGCTTTAAAGGTGATTATCTCAGTATTTCGATTTTTTTGCACCCTCAGATTCCAGATTTTCAACCAAATATTGTCCGATCATAACAAACCATACATCAATGGTTTAACAAGCCATGACAAGCTTATTTATTCAGCTTCCAGATGATGTATAACTCTCAGTTTCGACTTATGACTGGGTATTTTACGCCTTAAGTAAAATGAAGAAAACACACTTAAATTGTTAACTGCACGAATCTTAAACCCACTGATATCCTTCTGTTGTGATTTGGCACCTGTTATGGCGTCCCTCAGACGTATGGTCATGGATTGGCCGGCCCTGCGGCGTGTGGAGGACATGTGACGGGTGTAATGTGAGATTAGACGCTCTCAGCTGCTGGAGGAGTGTGAAAGTGTTCTCCCAGCAGCTGGTGAGGGTCAGATCTGTCAAATATTCACCTGGTCTCTGTGTCAGACGGGCAGCTCTCACGCTCCTGCAAATGTGCTTCCTGTACGTGGAATTAAACACAGTCACAGGGAAAAATAAAAATGCACACACAATGGTTTGAATCGTTCTTTATAGCATTCCTTAAATGCTGTCATTCTGTCTGACACTGACTGAGGGATTACATGAGACACAATATGGATTTCGGTAAGTTATACTCTTTCTTTTAACAAACCTTGGGATGTTCATTCATGTTTATTTCATGCTGTAACTAGTAGTAAAGCACTCCACATCAAAACGGCATTAAACGTAAAATGAACAGAATTTGAAATCTGAGACTTTGTTTCATATCAGAAGTACTGGATGTACTGGATGTTCCCTTCATTATCTGACAGGCTACACTAATCGATTCTTGGGATTTGTGAATCAATACCGTTACATAAAAACGACTAAATTCAAAAAATCTTTTTTTTTTACACAGCTCTAATAATTATATTGTTTCATCTACCTCATTCAACTTGATCTATATTTTCTTCTGTCTACATTATCCTTCTGTGTTTTTATTTATTTATCTGGAATAAGATTGACAATTTGAAGGTTATAATAATTTCTCAATGGAGAGAATAATTGCTATTCATTTTTTTAATAAATGAACTAATCATCTTATTAGTAAAAGCACTGGCTTGTTTTGTTGCATCCTTATAAGCTAAAACCATTTTTTGCATTAGTTTTTACAAAATAGTTTTTTGGTGTAAGTTTTGAGGCAGAGAAGCAACATTCATAACGCCGTTGTCAGGGTTTATTGCTAATTTTCTGTAGTTTAACCTTCTGTAGTTACCCTGATGTTAAGCATGAAATCACTGGTGAATACAGGTTTCATTTGCTGTGTTTGGTGGTGACAGAGATTGGGAAATGAAAACGCCTGGTGGCCTGAACATTTGTGTCATTGTCTTGAGCTGTGTGTACTGGTGTCAGTGGGAAGAGCCTCTGTTTCCAGCATCTCTGAGCTCATAACAGATAATCCCCCTCAAATCATCCAGCACGCAGACTCCCCCAATCCTCCCTCCGTGTTATTTCACCCGCTTCTCCAGCCCTCGGGCTTGTGCTTCAATGTGCCACTTCGCTTTTTTCCCTTCTTTAAAAAACCCATCATTCTATTGATTTATAAATGTTTCATTGGGTTTGATCCTCTGTCCCAGGGTTTAGAAAATAATCTGAGAGCGTGTCTACCTTTACATGCTTGCTGTGTGTGTACACTCCCAAAAACCTCTGTTAAAGATAGCATGAAATCTAAATAGACCCATTTCATTTTTAATCCACAATCCTGGTCTTCTTGAACGAATTTGTGTGAGTGCTTGTTATTTTAAAGACACACTCTTAAATATCCTGGGATGTTTCAAACAAACTTTGGGTCAAATATTGAGTAACTCAACCAATTTTTTTGCTTACATTTTTAACCCAAAAATTGATTAGTCCATATTTGACCCAAAGATGGGTTGAAACAACCCAGCATTTTTGACAGGTTTTTCTATAGCTCAAATTCAACTCAAAGGTCATGGGTTCAATTCCTAGTGAATACAGGAACATGTGTACTGTAACGTCACTTACCTCCTTTAATAAAAGCATCTGCCAAACACATTAATAGAAATATTAATGTGAAACCGCATTAATAAATAATTTTTAAATGAATTGTTCACCTACAAATGACAATTGAGTCATTTCAGTTTTATTTGTCTTAATTTAGTTGCAAGCCAGTGTTATTTTAGAAATGTTTCTAAACTATAAGATTGTTAATATGTTTTATTTTATTAATATATTAAATTAGTTTTATTTGTGCATTTTCAGTTTTAGATTTCAGTTTTTTATTATTTTCCTTTTTTTTACTATTACTATTTTTATTTCAGTTCTAGTTGTATTTTAATTTTAGTTTTTTTCATTATTTCCAGTATGCAATTTTTGTGCCTCATCCTTCAGTCAGTTTTTTTTATTCACTTTAAATAGATCAGCTTTGCTTTAGTTAACAATAAAAAAAAAATAAAATACTTTTTGTTGTAACAGTTTATTTTAAAGACCAGGTTTCACTATTAACTAGTTTCTTATTCGCATGCATATTGCTCGTTTACTATTATGTAAAGCACATATTAATGCTTTATTCTGCATGACCATATTTTAAACATACATAAACTTAACAACTGACTAACCATTAATAAGCAGCATATAAGATGTTTATTCAGTGAAAACTCGTAGTTAATAGTGAATATCTGTTCCCTAATCCAAAGTAATACCATTTAAGTTAATGAAAATAACTCTATTGTAAAACTGTATGCTGTTATATTTTGCATTCAAATTTGTATTTATTTTATGCAGCTCTTTTCCTTTTTGTGTGAGAAACTGAAATTAGTTCTAGGATGATCTTGTTCTCCACTGCAGCTTTCAAATCTAATTCTCCATTCGGCACATTCACACTGTCACAGCACATGCCGAAAACCAATATTGTTTGCCTTTCCATATGCTTTTCCTGGAGTTGTATTCTCCATTTCTAGGTGAATCAATAAGATCTCAAGCTCATTCTGTGTAAAGTCGAGGAGTCTCGTAAGTGTCCTTACTGCGGTCCGATCGCATTGGTCCAGAGCGGTCATAAGAGTCTCATTCTAAGCATATGTTGCCCGTATCATAGTGTCTATAGCTGTTTGCGTTCTCGGGCACTTCGCCAGCTCGCTGCATGTTACCAGAAACTGAAGTGTCCCGAAATAGCCAGACCTCAATCAAAGCAGCAGATTTGATCTTCCTGAGGAACACGCTCTCAAAGCCACATATCAAACAGCCATGGATCTTAAAGCTATTTGCCCAATTAAGCAAGGTACTTCTTAAATCCCACTACCTAGAACCCTGAACTCCTAGCTCTTTTCATCCGTTCCTCCGTATATGAAGGAGGAGGTCTAAAAATAAACTCTTTTTTAATACTTTCAGGGATACAAATTCTCCCTTTGATTTTTTTGAAGTACACTGCCTCTCCTTTGAGACGGCATTAGGAAGGCTTTCTTGGCAGGGCTCGGCGGTGTACATGAAATTCATCCAAATTACTAAACATCCCGTTTCTTTTTCCCTCTCATTTTTCAGAATACGCAGAAAATATTGGCGATGGCAAGAACGAGGAGTTTAAGGAAAGTGAGCAGAAGAGGATTTTGGAACTGCTTGAGAATTTCTAAAAATCCAGTTGGAGCTCGGCGTGGGTTTTCTTCAGCACTTTTTCTGTGATGATTCCTGGATTGATGAACAGTCCTCCTCCTGTCCTGACTGGACCAGAACAATCTGATGCTGGAACATTTGTGTGTCTGATTGTATCCCAACAGATTGGATCTAGATATTGCATCTGTTGATTTCAAACATATTTTGTTCATGTTTATTGTTGTTTTTATTTTTTAAGCCAAATGTTTTGTCAAAACACCTCTTTTAATTAAAGTTTGTGCTTTTCTTTTTTTGTGTGTGTCGTTTCTTTCATTAGATTTCATAATCACCTTCCACAAGACTTAATGTCTCGTTAATACAGTAAACAACTCTTGTGCTCAAACATAATTTAGGAAGTTGTTGCATTTATGTAGACAGCTGATTGTGGCTTTTCCATCTTTTCAGCATTGCCTTTCTCATCATTATTCAGATCCCTTTATATGAATCCTGGGTCCAAAATTAACTTTCTAAACCTACTAATGGCTGATGGATTTTACTTTGTTACTTTTTTGTATTTATTTTTGCCTATAGCTGCTTCTCCCTGGAATACGTGTCAAACATTGGACGCTATTGTGTTACTGGAAGCGTTATACGTTTGCCATTCTCTCAGTTTTGTTTCTGTTATTTTGGTTTCAATGGGAAATGTCAACACATGGAGTTTTGGAGTATTATTTGGAGTATTTCGGAGTTCTCAATAAGCTAAACCATAGATCTGAAAGTAAACTCAGGGTTCCCTCAATTGACCAATAAAAGTACATTGTTTTTAAGGACCTTGGTTGTGATTACTAGACCTGTATTTATAAAGGTATAAAGGCTGTTTGTTCTGTTGAAGAAGTTATTATAAACAGATGTTGGTCCCAATTGACTTCCATAGCATAATAATATCTTTTCAAGGTCAGCAGAAGAAAGAAAACAACTTGGAATGACTTGAGTGTGTGTAAATGATGAAAAAAATTTTTTGGGTGAACTACCCCTTCAAGTTTCAATTATGACCAATCTGCTAATGAATGAATTCTAAATGATTAGCTAAAGCAATGTTTTTAAACAAAGTATTAGTTGGCTCAGATTTCCATGATGATTTGCTCTGGTTTGGAAAAAACTGTTTTAGATTTCGTAATACTTCCGGTTTTTCCATTGAGGAACCCTGTTGGGAAATATGTAACTATATATTTATATACTGTATGTACATATGTATACATTTTATTTGCCATTGTTGAGAGTTAATTTCGTACTCTAGCTTTGATCTTTCTCTTTCTTTTAGAGGATAGGGCTGCTGTGATTCTAATGGCCATTAATGAGATGTTTGTCCAGTGGCGATGAGCCAGAGAATCCCAATCCCTTGCTAATAGCAGGCCTGCTGAGCTAGCCAGAAAATGCTACAACTCTCTCGTTTTCTAACTTCTCTTACATCTGCTTGTTAATTTACAATCGCTGCTTCCCCTTTTCCCGTGGGCTTAGGCTATGTATTGCCACGGCCAGGGAACGTTCTGCCGTATAGACACAGTTTGCTTACTAAGCTCTCCTTTAGTACGGACAGAGTCTTTAGCTGAAGGTTGAGAATAATTGTTAAAGCTCTAGAGCCAAATTGAATCAATCCAGCGGAGTTCTTCGGCAGGGCGAACGAGGGGCCATTACACTGGATTTATGCTCACTGTAGGGCCAGCACTTTAAAACAGACATTATGTTGGGAAATTATTATTGTAGTAACAAAAACATCACTGTGTGGCTCTGGGCCTTGATGAATCGTCTTCATTTGACGAGTAGAGAAAGGCGGTGCTGTACTTTTTCAGCTAATTAAGTGCCGCAGTCTCATTACAGCTTGCACTTTATCAGACATCGACACCTCGAGTCCCCTTTGGTCATCGTCCACCGCAGACCGGCTCCGAAACCCTGGCATGCACCTCGAGAGGCTAGACGCATCTCCTCATTTCCCGCCCCGTCGTCGTCTTCGAGCGATAACTTCCTGTCCTTTAGCCTCGGGACAAGTGCACCGGAGTCATTATCTCGCTGACTCTTTCTCCGCACGTTCTCTTTTGTTTATCCATCGGCCTCGTCCTCAGAGGAGCTCCACTTTCCCGCTCCCGGCTAATGCTCCTGGCATATTAAATATCCTCTGGCTGTCCTTTCCGTGCTTCTGTTGGCGTAGCACGGCTTTATTTGTTAGATCTCTGTATTTCCCTGCGTCTCTGGAGGTCAGGGATTGCTGCAAGTTCTCGACGTTACCAGGGAGATGGTTTGCAGAAAGAGGGAGGCATAAATACTGTAGAGGAATGCTGACAATTGGAGGAGGTGATGTGCGACAGTTACCCATCTGTTGAATTGCACATTATGATGAATTGTGTGCGCCTAGAACATTATTGATGCCCTCTGCCAATGCATCAGACTTGAAATGCAAATGAGCGGTAACTACAGAACGGGGCGCGCGCCTGGCTCGCTTCAAGGACACGCTCATTACCGCAGCGATTCTCGTTCGGTAGTGAATGCCAATCACTCTCGTCTCTGGTTTGTCGTGGCGGGGTCGGAGGCCTCCGCGGCTCACGCAGAGCAACATCTGCTTCCACCCTCACTCTGAAATCACCTGCATAAAACTCAGGATCGTTATTTGCATTTTCAATTGACGGGAAGGGCAGGTATCCCAGCACGCATCTCTTATCAGTGATTATGACACTGGCGCGCTAACGGTGATTCAACAGCAATTTCACAGCCCAGAGAGCTCGGAATAATTGTCTTTTTCCGAGTGATTGAGTTGAGCTCTGCGAAAGCTGATTTCCACCTTCTCGCATCGGCTAAATTGATACAAACCTGTGGCGGGAACATTCTTTTACACCCCCTTTATGATCCTAGTATTGTGTGGGTCACAGGAAATGGCTGAAACGGGGTTATTCATTCTGTAGGTCATTCCCTGAGCATTTATCTCCCAAAAAACATGTAAACTTATTTTAATTCTAACAAAAAGCTATCAGTGTGCATAATTGTATTTTTTGGTACTGTATACTGAATACTGTATTTATAGGCTATGCAATTGTTTTTAAACTGTAGCCTACTTATAAAGCACTTTAAAGAGTGCAATGTTATTTTTTATGCTTCCATCATAATAATATCTAGGGTCTGTTTTTAAGATAATGTCATGAATTGTGAAAGGCATGAAAACCAGTGCCCTTTTTAGCCACATGCTACTGTCAAACGACTCTAGGTTTAAATGTCATATGTACGTTTTGTTTTTCCTCATGAAAAGAAAAGGAATAAATAAATAAAAAAACATTATCAATGTGCATTTTAAACTTAGTAAAGGTTTAGTAGCTACTACTTAATATGTATTAAGTATTTATGTGTTTAAACAGCCTTCAAATAATTGTGTATATATATATATATATATATAATTTAATCAACGTAATTACATGACTTGTTGAAGTTAATATGCAGCATATTAAGTGGCATAACTGAAAAATAGATGCAGATTAAAATTTGTCCCAGTATCTAAATAAATCAGACTACCACTAAACATAATGAAGTTATTTAAAAACAATTTCATAAACTAATGTGTAACATGTTCATCATTCCATATTGGATATTGTTTTACACCAGGGGTGGTTCTAGGGTGAGTGGAGATCCGGGGCTTAGCCCAGAAAAAAACCATGTATGTGACTTTATTTGCGTGTCAGTCTAGGTTGAGCTTGCGATACCATTTTTCCTTTGCGCTTCACTTTTCTTCACGTCACTCTTTGTGGCACTGTTTTGACGTGGGGGCGGAGTCAAGGGACGGGGGCCTGTACAGCATGCCTCCATGGAAGTGACGTCATCGGTCCGAGACACAGCTCACTGATCCAGGTCCTGTCATGATGAGCAGAGACTTTCGAGTGGATCTTTTATTTTTATTCAGTAGCATTAAAACATTCATGTTTTCCTTTTATTTACTTTATTAACAAATGTATGTGTATTAGCAGCGTTTTCTCAAGTTAAAGTTGTTAACATGAACATCTGCTGTTTATTTCTCTTGATGTGCACACTTTTATAGCATTATGTGTATTGGGATCGCAAATCATTTGAGTCAGTTCGGAGCGGGATCGTGAATCATTTGAATCAGTTCGGGAGTTCGCGGGTTCGAGAATCGTTTGAGTCAGTTTGGGAGTTAAAAGCGGGTTCGCGAATCATTTGAGTCAATTTGGGGATCGCAAATCATTTGAAACAGTTCGGGAGTTCGTAGCGGGATCGCGAATCATTTTAGTCAATTTGGGATCGCGAATCATTTGAATAAGTTCGGGAGTTCGTAGCAGGATCGCGAATCATTTGAGTCAGTTTGTGGATCGCGAATCATTTGAAGCAGTTCGGGAGTTCGTAGCGGGATCGCGAATCATTTGAATAAGTTCGGGAGTTCGTAGCGGGATCGCGAATCATTTGAGTAAGTTTGGGGATCGCAAAATATTTGAAACAGTTCGGGAGTGCGTAGCGGGATCGCGAATCATTTGAGTCATCTCACTCCAGTTTTGGAGTTGGAGAGGGATCGCGAATCATTTGAGTCAATTTTGGGATCGCGAATCATTTGAATCAGTTCGGGAGTTCGTAGCAGTTTCGCGAATCATTTGAGTCAGTTTGGGTTTCGCAAATCATAGCTGTATATGGATAGGCGTTTTTAACTGATTTAGTAGCTAGTTCTTATTACATTTTCCACGCTTTTTTAGGTTTGAAATGTGAACTCGTATTTTTTGTTTTTATGATGTGCCTTTTAACAGTATCAAGTATGTTTAAAAAATAAACAAATCGTGCCTAAAAAGTGCAAGCATCTAGGCTAATGTAAAGTCACATGATGAAATCATACTAGTGTGTGTGTGCATTATGAGTGCGTTCTTTCACTGCATTAATTGGAGTATTCAAATGCATTTATGAATGCATGTGAATGATCACAAAATTCAAGATATGAACCCTTTGTGCCAAAAGGGTTCTTTTTTGTCATTATAGAACCTTTTTAGCATAAAAGGTTCTTTGGAGTTGTATATATTCTATATAGAACCCCATGATCCCTTTTTTCTAAGAGTTTGTTCTTTATCAAATATTCAGTAGTAAGCACCAGTTTTGCGCTGGTCATAAATACGAAAAAATCTTGTTATGCTTCTGCTATCAACAATTGGTTACTTAAATATAAAGTCATAAGTTAAATTTAAGCCAGAAACATTTTAAAATGGAATTTTACCTCAACCCACGATGACTGTTGATATTTGACCGTTAATCGCAAAGGTTGGCTATAAAAAAATCTCTTAGATTTTATTCCGCCTAATTGAAATTCCCCAATGACAGCCGCCGCACTTCCTCCTCGCGCTGTTCCCTCCGCCGCATCGGTTAGATCCGGGGAGTTTCTCTTCGCGGAGCCTCGAATCACATCAGTGGGCGACTGCAAACACACGCATCCTCCTCTCATCCGCTCCTGTCCGCTGTCATCAGGGACAAAAACCACCAGCAATCACTCCCCACACCTGGATCTATCTCTTAAAGCCGTGTATTTCCACCTGATGTGAGAGAGTGTTTTGCAGGGAGCAGTGATGGGCGCGTTTGGAGTGATTCTGAGGAGTTTACATTGTATGGGACTCTACATCCAACTTAGTGCCAGTCTCAGACAAGCTGGAAGCGACGACGTGGAGAACCACATATCCAACAACGGTAAGATGTGTGGGTTTGACCCGGTTCTGTGCTCGCACGTTCACAGGTTTGAGGCTCGTAAACGACTGTCATTTGAAGCCGAACGGCACAATGATGGAGATGGATTTCATCACCAATACTACTGCACTGGGCTTATAGACAGGTGGTAATACCATGTATTTGATGGTGATATCATGGTACTTTTAGGTACCACTACAAAGAATACCATGGTATTGCCATAACTGGTATCTGGTGGTACCTTGGTATTGTTTATTTGACATATTCATTTAGTATAAGATGCTTTAACGTACTTCATTGTAGTGCCCAAAACATTACCATGGTTTTAAACCTGGAGTTACCATTCTGTAGATTTTTAACCTGGTAAAAACTCGTCTGGTTGGCTTCTGAATCACTGATGGTGTTAAATGCTGATTTATACCATGGTACTGAATGGGTTTGTCAAAGAATACCATGGTAAAATCTTCATAATAGTGTCCAGGAATATCACACTGCCTTTTGAACGCCATGAAAAAGTACTGTGGCTCAACGATGTTTTTAATGATTAACTTGGTAATGGTGTATAGGAAATATACTGGTTTTCCTGGGTCCTTGAAACAAACATGGTTGAAATTTGGTCTGTTTCATGACTTTTGTTAACTAGATAGTATAAGATGGTTAAAATGATCTTACTCATAGTTTTAAATGGGTTATACCATGGCAATACTATATTTCAGCAGTGTTTTTTACAGTTATATACCTAACCTCCCTTATTTTTAGCCAAAGATGCTTGAGATTCTAGGTTTATAATTCCATAAATTGTGTTCTTTGCAGAACGAGCAAAAAAAAAAAACATTGCATGCATTTCAAGATTCTAGTCGGACTGTAATTAAACATAATGTTGGTGCCTGGAATTTGAACATATTCTCTTTAAAATGAATGCAAATGCTCTGAAAATGGAAAGGATTGTGTAAAATATGCTTATTCTGTATTCATTTTGAGAAGTTTCGGCAATCGTGCGAACAAAAGATGACTGATGCAATGAATAAATCAGTGCTGATGAACCCAGGCGTGCATCATGCTGATGAAAGAGTTCACACGCCGGATTGTGGGCCGCACACCATGAAATTAAAGAGCTGGGTTTGATCAGAGGTGATATTCATGAGGAATATTAAAAAGGCCAATACAGTAGGATCAGGAAAGTCATCTGAATGTTCTGGATCGTTTGACATGCAGATCTGGATCCGTGTATGATCTTGTGATGGGTTTCTACTGGACTATTGGCAAGATCAGACTGCAGTGGATTTAAACTAAGACTGTGTTTCCTTTAAATAGCTTTGACGGTTTAAGGAAAGATTAGGAGGATCTCTATTTGTAGATTCGCCCAAGTTTTATTCATCGAAAATTAATTTAGGCCCAATGAGTTCACTGGTCTTGGATGAAGGCTTGGAAATATGTTATAATGCAAGAAAAATTGTATATAATTGCTTTGTCTTTCTTTATGCTTGGCCATATTTTGGTGAGATTCACCCAAGTGTTTCTTAATTGTGTTATTGTTAATATTTGAATGAAACGTTTAAAGCTGAACTGCTTTCTGTGTCTCTGGAGTGATGGACAGCTTGTGTTCAATACCTTTGCGTTCGTCTTCCTGCCGCCGGGAATACCGTGGCCTGTGGTAACGAGGCTTAATTAATGTCAACAACAACTTAAAAGCTCTGTTTTCCTCTGACCTCACAGTAATGAAACAAAGAGCGCAGACCCGGCGGACGGCTCGCTGCAGCACAGCACACGTCAGATGAATAGCAATGTGTAAAGACTAAAGAGGAATCTCATTTTCTTCGGCAGTAGTTTTCTTTCACACACATCCTGGTGTCTTTGTGTTCGTCTGCTAGATTCTGTCTTTAATACGTAGAAAATCCTGTTCTATTAATAAGTCCTTATTGACTGATCTGGTTTGGTTTATAATTTTATATATATATATAAATACTTTAAGCATTGAACTTTCAAAGAAGTAGAATAAAAAATTCAGTTCTTCAACAGAAATGTTTATTTTTTTATTAATTTATTACTTTTGTATATTTATTTATTTACTTGAAATGTAAAAATTTTTTTAATTATATAATTTTTGATATAAACATATATTATATATTTATATATAATATATTAAATAAATAATTTTGTATTTAATATTATTTATTTTTGTGGTGCGTCAGACTTTGAGACACTGATTGGTGATTCTTAAGATTATCCCAATTTGTGATGTATTTATTTATATTAATATATATTTTTTAAGTTATATAACTTGTATAATATATATGTGTGTGTGTGTGTGTGTGTGTGTGGGGGGGTGGGTGTGTGTGTGTGTGTGTGTGTGTGTGTTAAAGCAGCAGCACATGTCCAGTGGCATTTTTAATAAGTTAGTTACTGGTTTGTTTAGAGAAACAGTTGCAGTCAGTGAACACTAATAAGCGTCAGCAGTGATGTGTTCATGAGACACACACACACACACACACACACTTGATTTCTCCAGCCATCACTCAAACCGATGACCGCTGACATCACCTGCTGCTCCGGCTGGTTTCTCTTCATTGGATGATGCTTGCTCTTGTGATCCACGCTTCGATGCTCGTTCAGTGTTTCTGAATGTTTGTGTCGTGCTTTAACAAGTCTGAAGATGTTGATATGGATTTTACAGCTGACTTACAACACACACACACACACACACGTTACCTTTGGAAAAAACACAAGATGTAAGATCTGTAAGAAAAACACTGTGCAGGTAAATAATAATTATGGAGCTCAATTCATCGTCTTTGTATTTAATAATATATTTTAATGCATATTTCCAGTTGAGGTGCATTTTAGTGTCATGACATCAGTTTTATGTGCTATCCTTTAAAACCGCAGCATTTAATATAACAGGAATGATGTTTATGCCATTGTTTGAAGCAACTGCGTGCCATATTTCTATATGAAAATAAACAAGCTGAAAACTTGCTTTTCTATAGTATTAAGCCTCATGTCAACTATACTTTGGATTGGTTTCCTCTTTAAATTATACTAAAGTAAAAATATGAATGGTGTTCTTAAACTAAAATGAAAACAATGGAAAACCCTTAAGAAAACCTGTAGAAAGAGAAAAAAGCACACAGAATAACATAAGTGGACTTCGCGATCTGTAATTGTGATTGCGATTTGAAGAAAACATTTTCCTCTCGTTTTTCATTTCTAGTTTTCTGATTTTTTCATTAGTGTCATCATAAATCATGCGTTCATCCTCCATTTCTGATGCTTTGAGAGTGATGAAACCATCTACATTTCTGGTAAGTTAATATTGTAACATTATACCCATTTTTATGGCGTGAACGTTTCAGTGCTTTAGTGAATGAGCCGCATCCTGACTGAAGTGAGCGAATGAAAGCTCACACGTGAGTGCTGTCAATAGTTCTGTATAGACAGCATCTCATTAGTGCTCCCTCTTGAGAAGTGCACTAGAGCCCTGACTAGTGCTTAATACTGATTACAGCACAGACTGAAGCTGGAACAGACAGCACACAAATATTGGCCACATTTTGGCTTGTGTTTTTAATTTGTATGCACACTTTTTGGTGGTGAAATGTCCTTTTCTACGGAGCATACAGTACATGCATTTGGTTGGGAGTGCAACTGTTAATTAGTTATTTATTTTAGTAAAATTGAGGGGTGCTTTTTATAGTTTTTATGCAGAATCTGTTTTTATTATAATGTTAAAGTTTAGTAGAAATTTTAGCTTTTGTTTTTATGTCAGTATAGCCATAGTTTTTACTCATTACAGTTTGTCATTTTACTTATTCAAGTTAAACTAACTTAAAACTAAAGGTTTTTATATTTGATTTTGTTTCAGTTCAAAAAAATATTTGTACTTTCAGACACAGTTTAGTTAATTATAGTAGTAAAATACTGTCAGGATAGACAGCTCAGGTTTCAAATCAGGCTTATTATAATTAAAATAAATATCATTTGTATACAGTATAACATATAAATCGAATTAATTATAACCACGAAAACACATGAACTTGAAAAAGTTGTTACTTGAAACAATAACATATAAGAAAACTAGTTGTAAAAGCAACATTTCTAATTTTCATTCAGTTTAACTTGATGTACTAAAATAACTAACTAAAACTAAAATTATAAAAACTATATAGAAATTAAAAAAGTAGAATGAATTTTAATATATATAAAAAAATAGTATCTTGATAGTAAAATCACTTTAGGTTGAGTTTAATGAAGATGTGGCATCTAAATTAAATAAATGTATTATTTATTGTAATGTATTTATTTTTTTGTATGTGTAGTTGAGGTGCATTATAGTTTCATAAAATGCATTTTATGATGATTAACTCATTCTTTTATAGTTTCCGAGAGCGTTTTAAGCGTTTGACTCATTAATGTGACAGGAATTAGAGCTCAGCCAATCAGAGTGGCTCTCTGAGTCACATGACCAGTTCTACTCTAGCTGTGAAATGAAGCATCTTTGTAATATTGAGACTAGTATTAATGTGCAGCGTTCACTGTGAGTCAGACTGTAGCTTTGGTTTAGTCGAGAAGGTTTTCTGTAGCTTCAGAAAGGTCTTAAATGCTTTCTTTCTTCAAAGACTCCGGTCTTCTCTTGAGTCAGGATTGTGCTGCATTAGTCCATGTGTTGTGGGAGGACTATGACGTTTATTTCTCTCTGAAAGTCTTGGTGGTTTGCTTAAAGCTCAGACAGTCTGAATAGATGCTCATTTATATCACTTAACAAGAATCAATCCGTTAACATTTTGCTTGACCACTGCGTCTCTCTCTCTCTCTGTCTTTCCTCTGAAATCTATAAATGTCTTTCTCTCTGTGCCGCCCGTCTCTTTTGGTTCGTTTCTCTCTGTTTCTGGTGTTCGTCAGACATCTAAGTGTGCGATTACATCTGGAGGGTGTCATTATTTCAGCGTGTGCTCATCTGTGGTGTGGAGCTCAAACGTTCCCCGTTGACGTTCAGCAGATGCTTGCGACGCTTGTGATGTGGATCGTACATGAATCATCTCCTCCGACTGATTGTGTTGGGGATCTAAGCAAGATCAGATCGATGTTCTGGAAGTTTTCGTGAGATTCACACGATCTTGATTGGATTTAATGAGGGTTTTTACATGAGATGTGACCTTGCGGATAAAAAGTGCAATTAAATGGAAACAGACCTATGTACTATCATGTGTCTTTAACTTGCTGAATTAACCCTACATAAAAAAAAAGTTTCTATTTAATTTTTAAATACTATTACAATTTTTATACAACATAAAATGTAATTAAAACGTTAACGTTTTTTTTTTTCATTATTACTTTTTACAGTATTTCTTTTACTTAACCTGCTAACTGTCATACGGGACGGCTACGTTGACTATACTATATTACAATCAAATTTAATCTAATCTTGACAAACTATATATCGTTGGAAAGGTCTAAGACTCCCAAATATATATTTTACCAATATTTTTTGTTAAAAATTATGTAGGAAAAGTAATAGATTATTTTATGACAAGAGTGCACCCTCAGAAATCTACATTACAAAAAGAGTTTTGACCTTTGTTTAAAAAAAAGACTTCCTCTATCACTTTTTAGAAATCATCAGAAGTTATATATCACTTGAAAACATAAAATCTCAAAATTCATCCTTTAAAACCCATTTTAAAATCAGACATTGCATTACCATGTAAATGGTTCATCAAAATCATGTTACAAAATGTTTTCAGTCATGAATTATAAAAATTTAGGTTTGTATCATGCACATTCAAGTCTATCTTCAAAAACGTGAGTGACAGTTAACAGGTTAAATTACTTTAAAAAGCCTGTTTTTTTTACACTTTGAGCTCATTTTACTTAAAAAAAAAAACGTTTGACAGCTAAAGCACCACTATTGAAATATAAAATATATGTACACATATACACACACACACACACACACACACACTCTATAAGAACATAAGAACATAAACTATATAAGAAAAGTGAATGGTTATATTTTGGTTTCTATTTATTTTATCAATTCTATTTATATACTTTTATACAACATAAAATAGTATAATATATAATATAAGTATTAGTGTATAAGTTAAGTAATTTATAAGTAAAAAAAGAGTAATAAATATTTTGTTCATCTTTCTGTCTGTCTCTCTCTCTATCTCCCCCCCCTTCTCTCTCTCTCTCTCCCCCTCCCCCCCCCCCCTCTCTCTCACCCCGCTCTTTCTTCTCTTTGTGACCGCCATCTTCCCCTCCTGCCTTGATGTGAAGAGTAAAGACAGAGGCGTGGGCGAGCGAGAGCTGAGTTCTCCTCAGTGGAGCGACAGCTTATCTCACATTAGACACATTTCTGCCGGGCTGGCCGTCGCTCAGCTCCCGGGGAGCCGTTGGCAGCGAGCGTCTGCTGGCACACGTGCGCTGTTGGGCTCCACATCCTCTCCAAACAGATCTGGAGCCGCTTGCACACGCTCCCCAGCTCGTCTTCCTCCTCAGCGCCGCTCTTTTGTTTGCCTTCGAGTGCTGAATCCACAGGATGAAGACAGTCTGGTGGCATTTGGACATCAGGGTTAATTGAGGGGCATGTTGGGACTCGATGGTGACAGAACGAGACAAATGAAGATACGAAATGTTAAATAACCCTGTTTAATTAGCTGTGTTTATAACTCAAGATTCACTCGCTCAGCTCATTTACCTGAGCTCTGTCCAAACACTGCCACCTGGGTCTCAGTCTCACACGGCCAGCACCATCTGATGGGCATTTTCCTCAAAACCACAAGCTACAATCTGATTGGCTGACTATACGAGAATTAATTAATACAAGTGTGTGTGTACATTTAAAATAATTATACATAAATTGATTTTTTTTATGTAAAGTAGTTATATATTTAACTATCTGTAGACCTTCAGTCAGGCACTCTTCAGATTTTGAAGTAATTTCTGTAAGCCTGAATAACAAATATCAAGAAAGGATTTTTTTGCAGGATTTAAAAAAAATTAGATTCTTGGTGATCCACTGGTTCACATTAACAATATGTCTGCTGCATAAAAACATGGGTAGTTTATTTGATATTGGTCTGAAAGAACAGCAGGCGAATTTACTGAAAATGCTAAATCATTTTCTGACAACAGGTGGCGCTTCTGGACCAGTAGAATATAGCGGTTTCATTGGTGTATGAAAACAGCTGCCCTCATCCACGCAATAGATATGTGTAGGTTGATGCCTCATTCAACAGCTCAAGCATGTAGAGATTGACGTCAACTTGATGTCTTTCACCATAATCATTGAATATTCAAAGATGCCACAATCCTACACAGCCGATAGATGTAAAAACTGCAAGGATTTAAATTCCAGAAGAAACTGGATAACTATTCATAACCCTAACTACAAATATGATAAACGCCATTTTAAATAAATTAATTGCTGCCAAAATCAGTATTGTACCGTATTGTACACTTTCTTTCATAGTTTGGCTGGTCCTGCGACTTATAGTCAGGTGCGACTTATTTATCAAAATTAATTTGACATGAACCAAGAGAAATTAACCAAGAGAAAACATTACCGTCCACAGCCGCTAGAGGGCGCTCTATACTCCTCATTGCTCCTGTAGTCTACCACTGAGCAGCATAGAGCGCCCTCTCGAGGCTGTAGACGGTACTGTTTTCTCTTGGTTCTTGGTTCTAAATAAATGCGACGTTTTTTTCCTCGTCATGACATATTTTTGGACTGATGCGACTTATACTCAGGTGCGACTTATAGTCCGAAAAATACGGTATCTTATTTTTAATTTTACGCATGCACAGAGTTTTCTTCAACGGTAATTAAAACATAAATATTTCTGAAGTTTATTAACCTAGTGAGCTGCTGTGCTGTCTTTCCCTAAATAGGCAGCATCCTAAAGAAATCACAGAAGCAGGAGCACTCAACAGAGGTGAAAACACATCACACCAACAGAGACTTGAGTAGAGTTTGAATTCTAATGAAGTGGTGTTCTAATGAACAAAATACAAAACAGATTCTATGAGTATGTTAAAATTATTATTAGTACTATTTTATTTGACTTTTCAGCACGGATTGAAGTAGAGTTTCCCTGGACTCTCAACCATCCTGCGAAAATGTGTTTACACAGAGCTTGTTGCAGTGCATTCTGGGATTGGCTTATCTGTGATGGACACATGTGATGCTGCCAAATCAAGGTATCTTAGAAGGCAGCATACCTTTTAGAGGCAGTCTATGTTTGGGCATATGTTCTATATAAATATATACGTGTGTGTGTGTGTGTGTGTGTGAAGACATCAAATGCAAAAGCATGCCACTTGAATTATATATATATAAATGTAAATATATGTTTGTGTGTGTGTGTGTGTGTGTGTGTGTGTGCATGCTGTTTAGGTATGTTGCTCCCATGTTTCGTAGTGTATAAATGTTGCTTTACTCAGTAAATGCTAAAAGCTGATGAGTGATAGTCGCTCAGATGCTCTCCTCATGTGATGTGCATCAGATCTTGTTGAAGGCAGGCGGTGTTTGAGTCTGTGTGTGGATGCAGGAGCAGGAAGATGTTTGTTGTCAGGCGTGGGTGTAGTGGAGGCGCTTGCCGTCTCTCGCTTCATCTGTTTGTTTATTCATTTGGTTGCTACTGCGTTAAATAATTCATCTCTCTGCCCCTCTCCTCTGCTCGGTGTAATGATTCTCCTGAGCTCTGTGTGTGTGTGTGTGTGTGTTTCGCTGGTTTCTCCATCATATATGTGCATGTTGAATGCATTAAGCCACACACACAGCTGAAGATCTGTGTGTGTGTGTGTGTGTGTGTGACCTGCGGGCGATGGGCAGCACGGGCCGCCCGCTGAGATATCACACAAGCTGGAGTGTCTCTCCGGGCCTGATGAAAGTAGGACGGCCGATTCAGTGATAATCACACACACACACACACACACTTCATCTCTCGCCGTCTCATTGAAAACTGCTGCTGCTCAGAGTGATGTGTTAAACCAAAACACTACGCATTTGGTATAATTTCCCGTCCTCGTCATCCTTACAGGTTAAAAGTCAGAAAGTGTTTTAGGAAATTTCAGTAGCTCTTCTATATGATGGTTTATTGCACATTTAATGGGATAAAACAAATGACAATATTTTCCTATTGATGGTTCCACCTTAAAAATGAAATGCAATTGAATGCATGATGTTACACCTGACATTGGGTTTTAACATGCATTAGAATCAGCGTTATTCTAGTTATAACACAGTATGGTATCGTTATTAATGATACAGTACATTGTGCCCTAGTTTTATGTATTTTCTTTTTTTTTTGCAGTGTAGTATTTATTTATATTTTCATATTTCATGTTTTTGCTAAGCTGTTGTCTTTTTTATTAGTTGTATTTATTCTAAGTATTGTATTTAGCTTTTATTTTTGTATTTTAGCTTTAGTCATTTTATTACTTAAACTTAAAATAATTTTATTTTGGTATTATTAATTATTTATTTAATTATTTTATTTTATTTTTTAATGCTTACGTTTTTCTTCTAACATTATATTTCATTTTTTGGAATGAAAATCCAAAAGTCAAAGTCAGGTGTTAAACCTTTAACATTATTTTTATTCTTTCTTTCTTTCTTTCTTTCTTTAATTTTTAGTTTAATTCTAGCTTTACTCATTTTTGTACTTTTAGTTACTTTCGTTTTACATTTAAAATTGTCCTCTAATATGTATATTTCACTTTCTTTTGGCTTTATTTCAATTAAAGAAAGTGAGTTTGAATAGTTTTTAGCAAACAATAATAACATTACAGTAAATAGGCAAATATAGGCATTATAGAAATACTTTTATGTGTACAAGCTTCAAATTAAGTAGTTCGTTCTATATTTTGTGAACCACCAAATGTGTTTTATTATTAATTCTGGCATCTGTGTGCACCAGAAGTGTGTAATATATTACCACCCTGGTGCTTTCTGATGCATAACAGCATTTTCGCTGGTAATTTATCATTTAAATGCAGAAAACGTGTTATAATATGCTTAAAAACAGCTCAGTAGTGGTGAAAAGGGCAGAAAAGTGCGCTCATAAACTCTTAGTGACATCCATACAAGCCACTAACTGTATAATGGAAGGTGTTTTATTTCATCTTCGGCTCATTATCTGGTCCGCTGTTGCTTCCAGAGCCTCTTTTGCAGTCGATCATGACGTGTTTGGTGTGTCCGCAGGGACGGAGACATGCTTGTTTCTGCGGCTGGGGCGTCTCTCTTTATCCTGCTGCTTGTCCCGTGACATTATGCTATAGATTGAGGTTTATGAGGTGTTTCTGGAGAGAAATGTGAGCTGATTTGAGGCGCCCGAGGGCTCGTGAAGACATCGCTGGTCACTGACAGGTCTGTGTGGATGAGAGACATGCTTTACGCTCATGCTTGTCTTCTGCAACAAGACATGTTTACAATGCAACCGTCCGTGAGATTCAGCCTGAGAAATGATTCAAGCATCCCTTTACCGACACTTAAAGCTGCAAGATGCTTGTGTTAAACTACCCTATGTCTGTTTTTAGTACAAACATTACATTATAGATTGATTTGCCATTTAATGAGAATTGTAAAAGTTGATAGTAGATGCCAAAATATTCATGCTGACAGTACATTAATAATGAAAAGGTTTTACAAAATATGTTTGATATTTTATTGCATATATTCTATATTTTTATTATTTAATTTTATTTGGCCAATTATAATTTTTTATTTGCCCCCCAAAATGTTTTTTTTTTTTTTTTATTGAAATAGTAATTTTTTTCTGCAAGTATGCATTCAATTGGTCAAAAGTGACCGTAAAGATATTTATCCCAGCTGTTCTTTTGAACTTTCTATTCATCAAAGCATTCTGAAAAATAAAATGTATCATGATTTCCACAGATATATTGCAATTTGAATAGGAATATGAATAGGAAAATGAATGAATTTAATCTTGGATGTTGTTTGCTTTGCATTGCTCAAGTTCAGTCCACTGGGCTTTTATAACTTAAAAATGTTTATTTCATGTTTTTGTTGTTGTTGTTGTTTTCAGACAAAATAACATAATTTATCCAGGGGATCTGAGCTCATCCATTTTCACACTCATTCTCATGAAAAGTGAGCAGTCCGTCAAAAAGTGGCTTTAATTAGTGCAGTCAGTAAATGAATCTTTTGTGTGTTTGTGTAGCGCTGTCCTCCTGATGTGTTTCTGAATATTGACAGTGACACGTTTTCCTTCGCTCTTATTCTTCTTAATACAGCGCAGCCGATTCCTTCTCCTCTCTCAGCTTTTGTCTTTCTGTCACACGGTGCTTTTAAAGCCTCAATCTAACACTAATGTTCTTTGAGTCACTCTCACGCTGAGAAGATTTGAAATAATTAAGTCTAATTTTCACAGCACTGCTTAAGGATGGATTCAGTTCTTAAGTCTTTATCTGAAATTATTGATGTTCATCTGGACATTTGAGGTTTTGTTAATATAAAAGCACATATGCATGAGTTTGTTTGTAAAGGGATAGTGCAGCCCAAAAAAGCAACTTTAGATGCTGTTTTTTTCGTGTAATGTTTATTTAGGATGTCATGACTGCTGTGTGTACAGGATTACTTATTAGATCTACTTTCTTACTTAAAATTGTCAAAGATTTTGACTTTCTGTAAACTGTAAAGCTCAGAAATACATAAAAGCAATGTTAATGTATTACGAAACTGCATTTTGAACTTTATTTTTTAGTGAGCTGTCTTTCAAAAAACCTATTTGCAAATTATGCAAAAGTGTGGAAGCTTATTTCCAGCAAGGGATAAAAAATGAAGGTAATTGCAAATTCTTATTTTCTCTTTTTTTCTCAGAATTGCAAGATGTTTGGCCTAATTAGAAATTGCAACATATGAACTCGCAACTCACTGAATAAAAAAATAAAATAAAAAGGTAATTGTTACCTTTTTTTAAAAAAAAAAGTCAGAAAAGCGAGATATAAACTCGCAATTATGAAAAAAAGTCAGAATTGTGTAATTAATTGTTTTAACTTTATTTCGTATTGGAAACAAACACAATTCAGACTTTTTTTTTTCTTTGCAAAAGTGTTAAATCGCAGTTACAAAATACATGTCTGAGAAGAAAAGTGTCAAATTTGCAATTTTGAGGAAAATCATTATACCGCGGCGGAGTAACCCAGTACCTTTGTGATTCTTCATAGACATAAACAGAGAGAAGTAGTTCCGGCTACGATGTTCTTCCGCAAAGACGCAAACAGTTCTGTTTATTAACCGCTAGAGCCTCAAAAGTTACCTACCGCAGCTTTAACTGCAGCTTTATATCTCAGAATTCTGACTTTTTCTTACAATTGTAAGTTTAAATGTAACAATTTGTACTTTCCTTCTCAAAATTCTGAATTTGTATCTCTTCTTATTTCTGACTTTTTTTTTTTTATCACCAGAAAAAAGTTATAATTATGAGATAAAGTCAGAATTGCAAGAAAAAAGTTATAATTGTGTTTTCATCACAAAATAAATATATTTTAAAAAAAAGTTCATTTCAGTTTTTTATCTCACAATTTTAATTGTTTTTGTCGTAAATCGAGTTCACTCTTCCAACTTTTTTCCTCAGAATTGTGAAAAAAGTGTAACATTGAGAAGCTGCATTTACCTTTTCTAAATTTTTGTATTAAGTACCAAAAATAAGTCTCTGTGCAACACTTTTTTTTCGTGGTGGAGTAAATATTTAGATAAATGCTGCTATTAATCATGATTTTTATGTTTCCAACATGCCGCCCACCTCACAGCTTTACTCACAAACAAATGTGTTACAGTCAAGTAATTAAAAAATGCTTTGAATCTTGTGAATTTTGGTTTATTAATCTTTAAAACAAGAGGTCTTCTCTTTCTCTCTCTCTCAGTCTGTCTGTCTCTCGTCCTCTTCTTCTCTGGTGTGGTTATTGGTGCGGCAGCTGCATCTGTCTAGTTTGCTTGTGTTCATGGGAAGGTTGCACATGTCCTCCCGCACTGTGTCGTTTATCAATGTCACGCTGAACTTGCCTCGCTTTGTTCAGCTCCCTGGACTGTGTGTTTTCCAGAAAGCCAGCGCTGGTCCTCAGGTGGAGAGCTGATCCTCCAGAGACACTCCTGATCCCAGACCAGCCTCAGCGCTGCTTGTGGAAAGTCAGCGGTTCAGAACGCTTTCTAGGGTATACTGGGTGGTTGTCAGGGCGTTGTTACACCATTGTTAAGGTGTTTTGTTTGAGTGTGAGTGAATTAATCAAGTTTGTAAGGGTGCACACTGAGTTTAAATACTTAGACATTTCAACATGAGTGATAGTAATAGACTAGTAATTGAGTAATGCAAAGCTCATGAACGAACATGCAACATCTAAACGATTGGATGGGGTTTTGAGGAATCCAGTTTGAGTTTGTGGATTGTATTTCTGTGTCGGCTGGTCGCAGCTGGTCTGTGTCTTCATGTGCTGATGAAGAGATTAGACGTGAAGCACAGATATGTGTGAACACAGCCGTCCTCTGATCACTATCGCTCTCATATCTCTCGGTCTGTGGGTGGCTGGATGCTCTCAAGCGGCAGAGAGATGAGAGACGTCTTCATTCATCTGTCACACATTAGCTTTACTTTGTGCTTCAGCATCGGAGAGTTTGTGATTCAGTTTGATTTGTCATGAAGTCCAGAGTTTTGACTGTCATAAAGTCAAATTTATTTCAGTTATATATCTATCAATCCATCCATCCATCCATCCGTCCATCCATGCTTCCATCCATTCATCCATTCATCCATCCATCCATTCATTCATTCATTCATCCATCCATCCATCCATCCTTCCATCCATCCATCCATCCATTCATTCATCCATCCATCCATTCATCCATCCATTCTTCCATCCATGCATCCATCCATTCATGCATCCATCCATCCATTCTTCCATCCATGCATCCATCCATCCATGCATCCATCCATCCATGCATCCATCCATCCATCCATCCATGCATCCATCCATCCATCCATCCATGCATCCATCCATCCATCCATCCATCCATCCATCCATCATCCATCCATGCATCCATCCATCATCCATCATCCATCCATCCATCATCCATCCATCCATCCATTCATTCATCCATCCATCCATTCATCCATCCATCCATTCTTCCATCCATGCATCCATCCATCCATCCATCCATGCATCCATCCATCCATCCATCCATTCTTCCATCCATGCATCCATCCATCCATGCATCCATCCATCCATCCATGCATGCATCCATCCATCCATGCATCCATGCATCCATCCATCCATCCATGCATCCATTCATCCATCCATGCATCCATCCATCCATGCATCCATCCATCCATCCATGCATGCATCCATCCATCCATGCATCCATGCATCCATCCATCCATCCATGCATCCATTCATCCATCCATCCATCCATCCATCCATCCATGCATCCATCCATCCATCCATCCATCCATGCATCCATTCATCCATCCATCCATCCATCCATCCATGCATCCATTCATCCATCCATCCATCCATCCATCCATCCATCCATCCATCCATCCATGCATCCATCCATCCATGCATCCATCCATCCATCCATCCATCCATGCATCCATCCATGCATCCATCCATCCATCCATCCATCCATGCATCCATCCATCCATCCATCCATCCATCCATCCATGCATCCATCCATGCATCCATCCATCCATCCATCCATCCATCCATCCATCCATCCATGCATCCATCCATCCATCCATCCATCCATCCATCCATCCATGCATCCATCCATCCATCCATCCATCCATGCATCCCTTCAAAAAGATTTGAGTTGTTTTGAATGATAAAGTATGTTTGTGAGTTTGAGCTGATTTCAGTATCTGACCTGTTACTGATGCACTTTATTATATTAAATAAGGTCATGTCAACCGTGAATCTTACGAAACATCAAACACAAAAAACTCCAGCACTTGTCTTTTCTTCAGCATTTGATGAAGGGGTTTAATCGTCGCTGCTTCATTTCTCACCTCACTTCCCTTCATCAGCACACACAGATGTTCCTCATACAGAAATGATGGGGTTCTTTTGGGCTGATGGTGAATGACAGGTTTGCTTTTGTCATGGATATATCAGATCATATCCTCTCTCACCAATAGCGAGTGCAAAAAAGCCATCAGGAATTGTGTAGCTTCTTGAAAACGATCTTTATTTCTCTTTCTCGTGTGGTGAGTGTCTGCAGTCCTCATGAAGCACACAATGGCTCGCAGTGGAAGCTGACGGTTTAACAGCACATCTTTAAACCATCTGAGGTTAACGATTACAGAGACCATACAGACGTCTGCTTTTATAGTGTCAGACACGTCCTGATGAAACCCTGGAAGAACAAAACCATTAACGCTAGCTCTTTATTTAAGAATGGGACATTTGTAGGGAATAGACTATAGACAATGACATTGTTTTTCTAGTACTTACATGAAGTAAAGTTTTCTTCTATATATTTCTTAACATTCTTTATCGAGGGGTTAGTTCAGATTTAATAATGTTCATATATCACACCATTTTATTCCTAAAAATATAGTGAAAATGTATTTTCTGACAGTAGTCTCTGATTCATGCAGTAATAAAAGAGAAAATATTTGAGCCTGGCTTTATCCAGTGTTCAGATTTATTTTCTGGAAACTAATATAAATCTGTGCATATTCAGCCATAACATTACAGAAAGGTTGCACTAAAATGTTTGCAATTCTTAATGTAATCAGTCAGCTGGTTCAACTATTCACTTGTGTTTTCTCGGCTTTTGCATTGGCATTTTTAATATTGCATTAATATCAGCATATTTCATTAGTGATAGCAACCAAATATAGCACAATTATTGCTCACACTTGCATTGTTTGTTATATCGGTATGATATATTCCTTTTCTTCAGCTAAAACTGGATTCGTCAGGGGATAATTATAGCTCACCTCCTACTTCCACCAGCAAACATATCCATCATTTGCTTCTGTTCTGTCTCTCATCTCTGCTCTGATTCCTGCTGGATTGGTTTGTTAGGATCGGAGTGTTTCTGCACAGACAGGATCCTGACTGACACCGAAGCTCATAAAGAAGTGATTTACAGCTGTGTGTGTCAGAAATATTGCTGTGAAGCGCACAGAACTCACACTTTACTCACAGTAGAGTTTAGCATTAGCATACTGTTGTTAAGCTAATGATGCAATGCTCTAATAAACAAAAACACAAAGCATATGTGTTGGATGAACTGCTAAAAATATTGAATATTTTTTGCTATTGAATGCAACAATATTTATTATTTATCTCTAAATCGCCCACCATCTTGGATGAATTTTGTTATTTTTTATTTTGTTACTTTACTATAATGATACAAATACAATTATGTAATTTAATATAATTTATAAGATTATATCATTTAATTTTTACACTTAATATTTCTGATCAATTTACGATTACATTTTCAGTATTATAATTAATATTTTGACTCTATGAAAGGATAAAAATATATCACTCAAAAATATGTAGTGTAATGTGTAGTCATTATTTTATTATTTATTATTACATTAGATAGTTTAACTGTTTATTTCTTTTTTTAAATATCCTTTAATATTTTTTAAAACAATAATTTTCAGTATAACAATCAGAGTTTTGTCCATCTTGGATGCATTTTTATTTTTTTTATTTAAATTTTTATGTCAGTATGTTGGTTATACTTTGTTTGTAAGCTTACATTACAACTATTGTTCATTTTATTATAAGGATAAAATACATAAAACTTATTTTATATTATAAAACTTATATTATAAAATGTATTATTCCCTTATATCATTTTATTTTTATTTAATATGTATTCATATTTTTTCTTTTTAATTCAATTGTAAAAAACTAACAAGATTTTTCAGTATTATAATCAACACTTTGAATAGTAGTAGTAAAATAGTAACAAAATATTGTTCATTTTTACATTTTAATTATGTTCTAATTTGTTATTTATTATATCACTGTGTAATGAATGAATTTATTAATTTAATTAAATTGTTTAAAATAATTTTAATTATAATAATCAACAATTTGTCACTTCCGGCAGCTTGGCTCCATCTCAGATTTTTGTGGGCGGAGTTTTGAGGAAGTGGGCGTGTCTAGCAGAAGTTCCAGGACAGCTGACATTACTTACAGCTCCTTTAAATATACATAACACACACCGCATACGTACAGTGTGTTGATCAGCATCTCTGTTTATATTTGTGCATGTTTCTGTCATGCAGCTCATTTGGTTTGCTCTTCTCTTTCTCTCCATCTCTTCCAGCTGCGGTCTATCGTTCGCCTCCTCTCATCTTCTCTTTGATGTCTTTGTCATTTCCTCCTCTCTCACTCGTTCTCTGTCTCTGGTTTTATGAGAGGAAGGCAGCGTTGTGTATCTTGACATGAGTATGAATGCATGTGGCAGTGGAGTGATGGCAGACAGTGCTGTGATTCATATCAGCAGATTCAGGGCTGATATAATAACCGAGGATAATATGAGCGAGCCGCGGCACATTCATCATTCTGAGGGCCCTGTGTGTCCTCCTGTCCTCCCACTGACGCTCATAAAACCCTGCGCTGTCTTCATAACACAGACCCACCGCCTGCAGCATCCGTCCGAGCCGAGCGATGGAGACAGACATCGATGACCAGCGTGTGATGATGCAAACGCTGTGAAAACTGCTGAGCTGTGAGCACAAGAATACTAGCACACTGCATACTCTAGTTTTTTTTTTTCTACAGTATGTTGTATGTAAATTGGTAGTAAAGTGTAGAATACCAGTACAGTATATTTATATATATTATTTTTATAATTAAAATTAATTGCAAAGTTTTGTCCAATTTAATTAAAAATATATATTAAATTAAATTTATTTCTATAATATAATAATAATAATAAAAAATCATAAAGTAATCATATTATTTATAACAAACAACATATAAATCTGTTTTTTATTTTTATTCATTTATTCATTCATTCATTTACAACTGTCATTATTATTATTATTGTTATTATTATTATAATAATTATTAAAAAAATATATAAACCAGAATTATACATGGTTTAAAATCTGTATAAATAATATTTTATAGAATTAAATTTTATATCTAATTATTAATAAAAAATAAGAAAGTATTATTATTAATCTAATCTGCATAAATACTATTTGTATATATTATTACACACTTAAAACAATTACATGCAGTATAGAGTGTATGCATTTAGTACACATGTATGATTTCAGCACACTTAACATGCTATTTGTACTATTTCTGTATATAAATAAATATATAGCAGAACTATTAAGAATAGTATTCTAGCATGCTATTACAAACTCAACCACAGATTTAGCTTCTTCATTAATATCGATGCTGTGAGATGCTATAAAAACCTTAAATTATTAAATATCAGCTGTTATCAAATATCAACTCGGGAAACAAATGCACAAACATCACTGCACATGTGCACAAGGTATTTTTTAATCTGATTGAGATAGTAGGGTTTACATACTTCATTTTTTCCCTTTAGATTAAATCGGCTCGAGCTCAGTCGGACCGGACTGATTGAGCTGTTTGCGTGAAGGTTTGTCCAGCTGAGCCTTCAATTATTTGGGCATTGGTAAATGTAGTTCTCCTCACAGTTGTTCTGCTCACGCCTGCATGTTTTTTCCTGATCATAAGTGAGGAGCCTCCTCTGGTTTCCAGGCAACGGGAGCACTTGAGCTCATATGTGAGGGTAAGTGTTGCAGATTAAACAGCCTGTTTGCTTTGAAGTGATAATCTTAGTTTCACGTTTGACACAGCGCCGTAAAGAATCACGTACAGGTGCTGGTTATGTAATTAGAATATCATCAAAAAGTTGATTTATTTCACTAAGTATTGAGTGCTGTACATACTCATACTTTTCATTTTTATACTTTTTAGTTTGGCCATGATTTCTAAAAATCCTTTCTTTGTATTGGTCTTAAGTTATATTCTAATTTTCTGAGATGCTGAATTTGGGATTTTCCTTAGCTGTCAGTTATAATCATCAGAATTAAAGGAAATAAACATTTGAAATATATCAGTCTGTGTGTAAGGAATG